>NC_133137.1:88724048-89026054 GCF_048418815.1 Hemitrygon akajei
TACAGATGAGATAGGCTGTCCGCACTACTCTCTACAGAGTCCTGTGATTGAGGGAGGTACAGTTCCCATACCAGGCAGTGATGCAGCCAGTCAGGATGCTCTCAATCGTGCCCCTGTAGAATGTTCTTAGGATTTGAGGGCCCATACCAAACTTCTTCAACCGTCTGAGGTGGAAGAGGTGCTGCTGTGCCTTTTTCACCACACAGTCAGTATGTACAGACCACATTAGATCCTCGGTGATATTTATGCTGAGAAACTTAAAGCTGTTCACCCTCTCAACCCAGATTGATTGATGTCAATAGGGGCTAGCCTGTCTCCATACCTCCTGTAGTCCACAACCAGCTGCTTTGTTTTTGTGACATTGAGGGAGAGGTGGTTTTTTTGGCACCACTGTGTCAGGGTGATGACTTCTTCTCTGTAGGCTGCCTCATTATTATTTGAGATTAGGTCAGTCAGTGTAGTGTCATCAGCAAATTTAATTAGCAGATTGGAGTTGTGGGTGGCGACACAGTCATGGGTATACAGAGAGTAAAGGAGGGGGCTTAGGACACAGACCGAGGGGCACCTGTGTTGAAGGTGGTGGGTCAGAGGTGAGGGAGCCCACTCTTAACACCTGCCAGCAATCTGACAGGAAGTCCAGGATCCAGCTACACAAGGCAGGGTGAAGGCCGAGGTCTCTGAGCTTCTTGTTGAGCCTGGAGGGAATTATGGTGCTGAATGAATGAATGATAAACTGTGGTCCAAGAACAGCATTCTCACATAAGCATCCCTCTTCTCCAGACGTGTAAGTTCGGTGTGTAGAGCTGTGGCTATTTTGTCATCTGTTGATTGGTTGTGTCGTTAGGCGAATTGTAGGGGGTCCAGTGTGGGTGGTAGAATGCTGCAGATGTAGTCCTTGACCAGCCTCTCAAAGTATTTGCTTATTATTAAGGTGAGTGTGACAGGACAACAGTCATTCAGACAGGTTACCTTGGTCTTTTTAGGTACAGGAACAATGGTGGATGGTTTGAAGCAGGAGAGCACTCTACACTGGGAGAGAGAGAGGTTAAAAATGTCTGTAAAATAACCTAACACGAGGAAATCTGCAGATGCTGGAAATTCAAGCAACACACACAAAATGGTGGTGGAAAGCAGCAGGCCAGGCAGCATCAATCCTGCTGATAGATGCTGCCTGGTTTGCTGCGTTCCACCACCATTTTGTGTGTAAAATAGCCTGCCAGTTGTGCTGAGTTTCCACCACATTTTGTGTGTGTTACTCAGGATTTCTAGCAGTTGCAGAACCTTGTGTTTATCGTTCTGCTCCTTCTGTCCATGCATCCACACCTCTGTCATCCCTACCTTATGAACACCAGACTTAGGTGCAGTCTGTACATATGAGCAAGCAGTTAGGAGACCCGTGGGACGGATTGCAACAAGCAATCTGCTGGAGGAACTCAGAAGGTCAAACCGCTTCGGTGGGTGGAAAGAACTTGTCAATGTTTCAGGTCAAACCCTGCATCCAGGACAGAGTGAACAGTGGCAAAGGCCGGTGTAAAGTGGGTGGGGAGGCAGGTGCTGCAGACATCTTCTGCTATGGGGAGAACTCATGACAGCAGTTTTCCATCTAGTAAACAGTTCAGGCTGCAGACATTTCTCAGCAACGGAACCCTTCCGTAACCCGGGAATGACCCGTACATTACCTTGTTCGTCTAAGAGGCCCAATTCCCATAATTCAGACTGGGCCCAATAGCCAGTCTTCGAGTCAACATCCATTATCAAACTATGTATATGTTACCATATATTAGCTTGAGATTCATTTTCTTGCAGATATTTACAATTAAATAAAGAAATACAATAGATTTGCATAAAAACTAAACATAAACAAAGTATGACGAACAACTGAAGTGCAAAATTTAAAATGTACTGAGAGCATGAGTAGTAAGCAGTCCTTGAAAGTAGGTCATAGAAGCAGTTGAGTTGTGGTGAGTGAAGTTTTCCAAAATTGGTTCGGGAGCCTGATGGTTGTAGGGTAATAACTGTTCCTGAACCTGATGGCGTGGGACCTAAGGCCCATCTGTACCATCTGCCCGATGGTAAAAGTGAGAAGAGGGCTTGGTCTGGATAATGGGGTCCTTGATGATGGATGCTACATTCCTGTGGCAGTACTCCTTGTAAGTGTGCTTAGAGACGGGGAGGGCTTCCCCTGTGATGAACTGGGCTCTATCTACTTCTGCAGAGTCTGCCATTCTATACCAGGCCATGATGCAGTCAGTTAGGATACTCTCCACTGTGCCTGTAAAATCTTCTACAGAAGTTTCTGTAGAAGTCCATGGATCCATAGAAGTTATAGAAGGGATATATAGAGAGAACACGCATTCTTCTTTGAAGCAGAGACTTGCGAGATTTTATAGACTTTCATAGGAGCTGAACGACTTAACCTCTGACAGTGCAGCACACCCTGTGTGTTAGCATCAGCCATCTTAAAACTCTGTGGTTGGGCTTTAGGCTCAAAAGTGAGAATCTGACCCACCAATCTCAGCAGAAAGGAGCAGGTTTTAAATGTGCTATCAATGCCAAGGCAAAGACTTCTGCATATCCACCTCCTCCATCAATTACATCTGCTCCTGCACAGTGTCGCGTTGTAATGTACAGCAATGGAGCCGTGTAATACAGTGTAGATACAGACCCAAATGATGTTTACCCACTGCCTCAAACTTGAAGTTCGTGTGATTTCCCCTAACACATGGAGTGCTCGTTATCTCTGCAGCGAAGTTTCTATATAAAAACAAGGATGACCAGAGATCAGCTGCAAAGGCTTGATAATTGCTCACATTAACTACCACAAATAACTCTGCCTAACCCAGAAGAATGATAATATCAGCATCTCATTTCAACCTAACGAGCTCAATCAGCATCATAACACTGCCGGAGTCAGCTCAGGCCATGCCTGCTGCAAGGCGGCCTTCCTAATAACACCAAAGAATGGAAAAATGGAAAGACAAATGTGAAATGGAAAAACTGAATGTTATAAAGTTGGGGCAAAATAAAATCACTAGAAATCGGAAATAAGTAAACTGAAAATGATCACCAACATCATTATCTGTAACTACAGAGTGGAGTAACCATTCCCCTCTGGTTCATTTTCTTTCCCTTACATCTGGGCTCCATAACTCCATCTCCTTCCCCTCCCTCACCTTTTTCTGTCCACCCATCGCTCACACATTCCTCCCTCAGGTTCCCCTCCTCACCGCCTTCCCTTTATTTCAAAACCCACTGTCCTCTCCTTTCAGATTCCATCTCCTTCAGCCTTTTCCACCTACCAGCTTCTGGCTTCGTGCATCTTTCCCACTCTCCTCCCTCCCACGTCATCCTCCCCTTCAGCTGGATCCACCTATCACTTGCCAGCTCTAGCTTTACCACTTCCCCCCCCCCACCCCACCCTTTTATACTAGCTCCTGCATCTCCACCAATCCCTCCACTTCTTAAGACTCACTTTCCCTACTCAGCTATCAAATTCAGAGTAAATTTAATATTAAAGTATGTATGCATACGTCACCATATATTACCTTGAGATTCGTTTCCTTGCAGGCATTTACAGGAAAATAAAGAAATACAATAGAATCCATGAATAACTATACATAAACAAAGACTGACAAACAATAAATGTGCAAAAGAAGACACATTTTGCAATTTTAAAAAATAATAATACTGAGAACGTGAGTTGTAAAGCGTCCTTGGAAGCGAGCCTGTAGGTCGTAGAATCAACTCAGCTCAGCGCTGAGTGAAATTATCCTCACTGGTTCAGGAGCCTGATGGTTGTAGAATAATAATTGGACACTATGGAAGATGCAGTAACTGTCGTTTTACACCTTGCCTTCCCGTCAACCAGAGATCCAAGCAGTGATTCACCTGCACTTCTCCCCCTCCCATATAATTCACTTGATAACTGAATGCTTTCTTTAGAAAGGACACAGCAATCGCCAGTGGGGTAGCTAATTTGGAGTTCACCTTTGTTCACTCTGCAAGGACAACTCTGAGCTTCCAGTTATCTTTCTGTTTACTCATCCACTCAATTCCTATTTTGAACTCATTGTCCTTGACCTTTTTGTGTCTCCAGTGTTTTCCGGTGTAGGCTTGAGGAAGCTGCTTGATCTGCTGATCTATCACCGGCCACCAGACCAAGTTTCAAGCCAATGCTTTCATTTTGACCATGCCTAGATGACCAGCATGTAGATCCCCCAACACTTTAGCTCTCACCTTGGATGGTACAACTCTCAATCCCCACATAAGGCAATCCCCATCAAGAGCAAGTTCATCCCGGCACTGGTAAAATGTAGGAACTTGGATTTCTGCTGCACATTCTATCCATTTTGGGTGGCCATGTAGACATGTATTCAGGTTTGTCCAACATGCCCTTTGTATGTGCCCTATTTTATTGCATTTTCTGCAAGTTTCACCTTTAAACCTGCGTTGGTCTGGTGTATATGGGCCCCTGGCACAACAGTACCACAATTTATTTGGCTAGGCTGATTTTTGTTCAGACATTATCATTTTGTTCATTCTTGACTACCACTCAATTGTGTCTCTGTCTGCTGATCCCATGGATAGCGCAATTTCAACTGCTCTTTTAAATGTGAGTTGTGCTTCGGTTAGGAGCCATTTTTGAATGGTTCTTGTAAGATTCCACAAACTAAGCAATCTCTCAGAGCATCATTAAAACCATTACTGAACTAACAAAGCTCAAACAATGTCTTCAATTCAGCCATGTACGCTGAAATGGACTCTCTTTCCCTTTGATTCCACTTATGAAAACTACAGCAATCTACGATCAACAATGTTTTCATTTCTAAATGTTCCTGCATTACTTTCACAATATCAGCAAAGTTCATTTCAGCTGGTTTGGTTGGACCAGTCAACCTTCTAAACAAACTGTTTACACCCAATGTCCTCAGCAAAACTGGCACTCATTTCTCATTGGCTATTCCATTTGCTTTAAAATACTGCTTAATTTGATCAGTGTACATCAGTCAGTTATCTTTTGTGCAATTGAACACGTTTATCTTTCTGATGTAGCCAGCCATCTTTTTTTAAATTTATGATTGTTGATCACCCCATTCTCACTGTTCATGAACCAGTGGATTTGTCCATCATCTATTTTAACCCCATCACCTCTGTCCCTTCCCGAAGAACCACATGCTACCTGGTTTTTTTTTAATTGACCGTTTCTCGCAGCACTTCGACAGGTAGGTAGTCGTCTCAGGTTCGTTTCAAACTTCCTAGCCGCCACTGTTATGCTTTGTAACTCTAAAACATAAAACTAATTGAAAGAAAAACACAGGACAAACGTGTACTCTTTGTTTTTGCTTTTAGCAAGCTGTGCATTTATGATGTCGTGTCATAATGACGTATGCCATTTGTGTACTTTTACATATAACCCACAATGAATTATTTGAACAAAGAAAACTTAATCAAACAATATATTTATGATATTACACAAATATTTCAGAAATATTAAATACACAATTCCCTTTTGTGGATTTTGCCTGACTTGCTGAGTTCCTCCGGTATTTTGTGTATAATACTGCTACAAGTACATTTTTCATGGTACATGCACTTGTGCATATGACAATAGATTCAATTTTAACATTGACTAATGGAGCATATGATCAACAGTCTGTCTCTGCCTTTAATATATTCAATGACACTCCCTCCACACCCCTCAAGAGTAAAGAATTGCAAAGCTTGTCAACCAACTGGGATAAGAAATTCCTTTTCATCTCTGACCCTAGGGCAGCGCGGTAGCACAGCATTCTACATAATGCTTTACAGCGCAAAATTTGGGGTTTAATTCCCACTGCTGTCTGCAAGGAGCCTGCAAGTCCTCCCTGTGACTGCTTGGATTTCCTCCCACATTGCAAAGACGTACAGGTTAGAGTTAGTAACTTGTGGGCATATTATGATGGTGCCAGAAGCTTGGTGACACTTGCCGTCTGGCCCCAGGACAGCCTTAGATTGATCTGGATATTAACACAAACAAAGCACTGTACGTTTCGATGTTTCACTGTACATCTGACAAATAAAGCTAATGATAATCTTAAACTTCAGATTTAAAGAGATAACTAACTCCTTATATTAAAACAGTGCTCCCTAGTGCTGGATTCACCTCAAGTTTCTACCCTATCAAGCCCTCCCAAGATCTTCCACTGAAGCTTGGTGTAGCCAATGCAAAAGCTCTGTAGGCAAGTACCACAGACTAGGGCAACACGAGTGAATCTGCAGATGCTGGAAATAAATAAAAACACAAAATGCTGGCAGAACTCAGCAGGCCAGACAGCATCTATGGGAGGAGGTAGCGTCGACGTTTCGGGCCGAAACCCTTCATCAGGAGTGACGACGTTTTGGGCCGAAACGTCGTCACTACCTCCTCCCATAGATGCTGTCTGGCCTGCTGAGTTCTGCCAGCATTTTGTGTTTTTACCACAGTTTAGGCTCCTTCCACTTCTGTTCATTGTGGGCCTCAGACTAGTGGGGAAGCTACTCAGTCAATGAATCATTGAAGGCCAAATGAATTGTAATCATATTGACCAAATTAAATTGAGAATTTAAAGTTTTACAGTATGTTTTTCTTTTAGCTTTGCATATATTTTATGAATAAAGTTCATTTTAAATAACTTCTATTTATAAATGACACAATAATAATTTCAAATTGAAAGCACATTTTGAGCACAGATTTGAACTGTTTTTCATAATTTTAATTTAAAAAAATTAAATATGTACTAAGAAATTTTGCAATCCCTATCTTGAAAAGACATTAATACTATACCTACACAAGTTGCTTATTCCAATGTGTCACTGCGATGGGAAAGTATCGGTACTGAAGCTGTGTCAGCAGAGAAGTTTAAAGTCAAATTTAGTGGTGCTATTTCTAAAATAATGAAGCATATTCATAGCATGGACTGGATTGTGAAAGATAGATGGTTTGAAACCATAATAAAATCTCATTAGTTTAATAAACACAAGAGATTTTGCAGATGCTGGAAATCCAGAGCAACACACACAAAATGGTTCTCCATCGTTTTGGGTTGCTCATTAGATTATTTCTCTGGAAGAGAAAGAAGGCAAAATTTATCAAACTCAGATCAAATTTTTGACTAAGCATGCTACAAAGTTCTTTGTTTCTGTCAGCAACTTAATTTCAGTTCATGATCTTTGATTATAATCACTTAGAGTGTCAAAAACTCATTTGTTCCATTGGAATGCAAATTAGGGTTGAGAGGTTTTATCGGTACTTTTTTCTGTAATCTGAAACACTTTTGCTGAAAAGTACCAGTATTTCCCACAAGACTATATGGGCAGAATAAAGTAATTCTTCTCGTATGTCTTATAGTCTCATGGCACAGGAAAAAGCTCAAACAAGGCATGGGCATTCCAGAAAGGAGATGGCATACACCTATCTCTGACAATGACATGGGAGATGGTGTCATTCATTTTGTAGTTGTCTGATGGTTGAGAGTAAAGCCTACAGACTAACTGAGCTAGAAAGGAAAAATCTTTACATGTTGTGGAATATTCTGACCCCAGCCGTCCTTATCTTCGACTTTAGGTGGTAGCTTGAGTTTCCACTCCCACACACCAGCTGAGACGGTTCTGAAAACACCTCACCATGACATTCTTTAATTAAATTTATTCACCTACTTAAAAGAATCTAGATTCTGCGATTGAATTAAATCATAAATAAATGGTAGATTTGCATTACTACAGTCCCTCTGAAGCTGCTTCCCACATACACACCCACATTGACATTCACTCGTACCCCCTTATATTTCCCAACAAAATCACACAATATTTCCTCATACAAACTGTCTTCTTCCCCCACACCCGCTCTCTAGTTCTCTCTCTCTCTCTCTCTCACACACACACACACACACACACACACACACACACACACACACACACACACACACACACACACACACACACACACACACACACACACACACACACACACACCAGAACCAGGCCATTCAGCCCATCAAGTCTTCTCCACCATTCCATCATGGCTGATTTATTATCCCTCTAAACCCTTTTCTCCTCTTTTCTCCCTGTTACCTTTGACCTCCTTACTAATCAAGAACCTATCAACCTCCACTTTAAAAATACCCAATCACTTGGGCCCCACAGCTGTGTGTGGCAATGAATTCCACAGATTCACCACCCCCGTGTCTGCAACTCATACACAACAGATTAGTTGGCTTGTTATTTTGTTTTGTTGGTGTTCTGTTTAAAAGGAAATATATCATTAAGATTGAAAGCATTAAAAAAAATTTACAAGGCTGATGACAGGACTTAAGGACCTGAGTTATATGGAAAGTTTGACTAGGTTAGGACTTTATTCCCTGGAGGATAGGAGAATGAAGGCAGAATTGATAGAGGTATACAAAATTATGAGGGTATAGATAGAGTAAACGCAAGCAGGCTTTTTCCGCTGAAGTTGGGTGAGACTAGAAATAGAGATCATGGGTTAAGGGTGAAAGGTGAATTATTTAAGGGGGGAACATAGAGGGGAACTTCTCACTCAGAGGGTGATCAGAGTGTGGAACAAGCTGCCAGCAGAAATGGGGGATGCAGTTTTGATTTCAACATTTAAGAGAAATTTTGATAAGTACATAGATCTGAGAGGGAGAGGACTATGCCCAGGTGCTGGTTGCCGGAACTAGACAGAATAATAGTTCGGCATAAAGCAGCTGGGCCAAAGGGGTTGTTTCTGTCCTGTGTCCCTATAGTGAAGAAAACCAGGGCAATCTATGTGGGCATCAGAATACCCGCAACACACCCTTAGCTTGTGTTGGTTGTTAAGACGACGTAGTTCACTGTATGCTTCGATGCAATGAATAAATGGATGATTCTGAATCAAAGGCTCCTGTCTTTCCTCCATCCATCCAGCAGAGGACATATGTGAGCACAATTATTGAAGCAGTCTGAAGAGGGATTCTCAAGAATCTCACAAGAGATTCTGAAGATGCTGGAAGCTGGCGCACAAAACAAGATGCTGGAAAAACTCAGCAGGTCAGGCAGTATCTCTGGAGGGAATTGCTGACATTTTGGGTCAAAAATCTTCCATCCATAGAAGCCATGGTTGAACTTCGACTTTGCACCGATTAAACCATAGACTAATAATGAAATATCGAAGTTCAAAGTAAATGTATTATCAAAATGTATATATGTCATCACATACAACCCTGAGAGTCATTTCTTTGCGGGCATACTCACAAATCCATAATAGAATAAACGAAAGACCGCACCAACTTGAGCATTCAACCAATGTGCAAAAGACACAAACTGAGCAAATACAAAAAGAAAGAAATAATAATAATTTATAAATAAGCAATAAATATCAAGAACACGCGATGAAGAGTCCTTGAAATTAAGTCCATGGGTTGTGAGAACGTTTCAATGATGAAATAAAGTTGACTGAAATTATCCCCTTTGGTTCAAGAGCCTGAAGGTTGACAGGAAATAATTATTCCTGAACCTGCTGGTGAGAGTTCTGATGCTCCTGTACCTTCTTCCTGATGGCAGCAGTGAGAAGAGAGCATGTCCTAGGTAGTGGGAGTCCCTGATGATGGATACTGCTTTCCTGTGTCAACGTTTTATGTAGATGTGCTCAGTGGTGGGGAAGGCTTTACCCAGATGGACAAAGCCATATCCACTGCTTTTTATAGAATTTTCTGTTCAAGGACATTGCTGTTTCCACACCAGGCTGTGATACAGCCAGTCAACGTATTCTCCACCACACACACGTAGAAATTTGTCAACATTTTGTATGCCTTGCCAAATCTTTGCAAACTCCTAAGGAAGTAGAGGTGGCATCGTGCTTTTTTTTGTAATTGGACATGTGCTGGGACCAGGAAATAATAACATCAAAGAATTTAAAGTTGCTGACCCAGTCCACCTTTGATCCTCCAATGAGGACTGATCATGGGCCTCTGGTTTCCTTCTCCTGAAGTCAACAATCAGCTCCTTGGTCTTGCTGACATTGCGTAAGAGGTTGTTATTGTGGCACCTCTCAGTCAGATTTTCTGTTTCCCTCCTATATGCTGATTTGTCACCACCTTTGATTTGGTCTATGTCAGTGGTGTCATCAGCAAATTTGAGTATGGCATTGGAGTTATGCTTACATTCATAAGTGTAAAGTGAGTAGAGCAGGGTGTTAAACACACAGCCCTGTGATGCACCAGTGCTGATAGAGACCATAGAGGAGATGTTGTTGCCAATGCATACCGACTGGGGTCTACAAGTGAGGATATCCAGAATCCAACGGAGGCTAAAGTCTTGAAGCTTATTGATTAGTTTTGAGGGGATGATGATATTGAATGCTGAGCTTAATCAGTAAAGAGCATCCCAATGTATGCATCTTTGCTATCTAGAAGTGTCAATGGGATGGCATCTGCTGTGGACCTGTTGCTCCAGTAGGCAAACTGAAGAAGGTCCAAGTTGCTTCTCAGACAGAAGTTGAGATGTTTTATCACCAACATCTCAAAACACTTCACCACTGTGGATGTAAGAGCTACAGGATGATAGTCATTGAGGCAGGTTACCCCATTCTTCGTAGGCACCAGTATAATTGAAGCCTGCTTGAAGCAGGTGGGTACCTCAGAGTGCCGAAGCCAGAGGTTAAAGATCTCAGTGAACTCCCCAGCCAGTTGATCAGCGCAGGTTTTCAGCACTTGGCCAGGTATCCTGTCTGGGTCAGATGTTTTTCGTGGGTTCACCCTCGTGAATGATGCTTGCACATCGGCCTCAAGAGACTGAAATCACAGGATCACCGTGGGCTGTGGGGGTTTGTGATGGTCCCTCTAAATTTTGACAATTAAAGTAAGCATAGCAGGCATTGAGCTCATCTGGAAGTGAAGCCCTGTTGTCACCTATGTCGCTTGATTTAACTTGATAAGAGGTGACAGAATCCAAGTCCTGCCACAACCATCCTTTGCTGATTCACATTTAATCTGGAATTGCCTCTTCACCCATGATGGCTTTCTAAAAGTCGTACCTAGACCTCTTGTAGCTTCCTTGGTTACCAAACTTGAACGCCTCTGATTTAGCCCTCAGCAGATTGTGGATCTCATGGTTCTTCCAGGGCTTGTGGTTAAGGAAGACTCAATGGAACATTTGTAGCCTTCAGTTGACACCCCATTTGGCTGCGAGCATGTTGTCAGGAAAGCAAACAGCTTTAATATTTTGCAAATAAATAAATCAGACATGCCCAAATGGATTGGGCGATTGAGATGACTATTCCTATTGGCCATTAGACCATAAGACATAGAAGAGTGAAACTATTTGGCCCATTGAAAATGCTCTGCTATTTGATTATGGCAGGTTTTTTTTTCCATCTCAACCACATTCTCCTGCTTTCTCCCCCCCTAACCTTTAACAACCTTACTAATCAAGAACCTATCAACCTCTGCTTTAAATGTACCCAATGACTTAGCCTCCACCACTGTCTGTGACAATAAATTCCACAGATTCACCACTCTCTGGCTAAAGAAATTCCTCCTCATCTAAAGGGATGTCCTTCTATTCTGAGACCGAGTCCTCTGATCCTAGGCTTGCTCACTACTGGAAACATCCTCTCCACACACGCTCTATCTTGGCCTTTCAATATTTGGTCAAGTCCAATGAGGTCAACCCTCATTCTTCTAAGCTCCAGCAAGTACAAGCACAGAGCCATCAAATGCTCCTCATACATTAACCCTTGCAGTCCTGGAATCATTCTTGTAAACCTCCCCGGAAACTTTTCCAATGCCTGCACATCCTTTCTTAGATATGGGGCGTGGAACTGCTCACAATGTTCAACGTGCAAATATAACTGTTGGTGCATTACAGTAATGAGTTTCTACATCCTACTTATTGTAGCTGAAATGGAAGTGTTTCTCCCTTCCTATTCATTAACCTAATATGCTCTTGATCTCTAGAGAACTTTATCTAGGGCAGAGCAACTTATTCGGCTAATACTTTCTTCCTCCTGGAGTTACTTTGCAGATCTCATGAGGATGTTGGTATATGCTAGTATTTTATTCAGTACTGAAAAGGATATTATGGAGTTCCTTTCCCACTTTCTTGAGTGATATTAAATGTTTTTAACCAGCACTTTGTCAAGCGTGGGTCTGAATCAGAAATGAAATCCGTTATTTATTATCACTGACCTGTAATGACCTGAAATTTGTTTTTACAGCAGCAGTAAAAGTGCAAGACATAAAAATTACCGTAAGTCACAAAAATAAAGACATAGTGCAGAAGATTATAGGTTAGCTTTATGGGTCAGATGTGCATCAAAGCACCAAATCACACAATGGAATGTATGATTTGCGTCAACAAGGATGTGCTGGGGCAGCCCGTAAGTGTCATATGCTTCCGACATCAACACAGCATGCCCATAGCCTACTAACCCTTACTAACCCAGATGTGGGAGGAAACTAGAGCACCTGCAGGAGTCCCACCATCATGGGGAGAACTCCTTACAGACAGCGGCAAAAATTGACCTATCATTGGCTCTGTAAAGCATTGTACTACCCACTACACTACAGTACTGCCCAGCAAAAGATGAATAACAACTGTTCATAAATCTGATAGCAGAGGAGAAGAAGCTGTTCCTGAATCATTGAGTGTGGGTCTCCAGCCTCCTGTTTACAACTTTACAGTTCATACTCTCAGTAATATTTTTTACTTGCAGAATTAGTCATCTTTTGCACACTAGTTATGGTTGATCTGTCTGTTTATATATAGTTTTTTCCTAAAATTCTGTTGCTATTTTTCCATGTAAATCGCTGAATAATACCTCTCAAGGTAGTACATAGTAACACACTGTAAATTTACTTTAATAATAAATTTACTTTGAACTTTGTCCCTCCTTCCCAATGGTAGTGATGTAAAGAAAGCATGCCCCAGATGGCGAGGGTCAGTAATGATGGATGCTACCTTACTGAAGCACCACCTTTAGAAGGGGTTCTCGACAGTGGGGAGGGTTGTGCATGCGATGGAACTGGCTGAGTCTATAGCTCGCTGCAGCCTCTCGCTATCCTGTATATCGGAGCCTTCATTCCTGGCTGTGATACAACCAGTCAGTGCTCTCCATTGTACATCTATAGAAATTCGCACGAATCCTTAATGACCTAACAAACTTCCTCAAACTCCTAATGAAGTAGTGTGTGATGACTGAGCTCAGACTGAACCTTGCAGTGACTCATTGCACAAAAGGAGAAACACGTTGGAAGACTAAAGACTAGTCAGGCTAATTTCACTGCAGATGGCAGTCACTCCAATATACAGTGAGCCTGCTATACTCACCGTCACCGTAACGGTGAATACAAACTGATTTCCAGTGACAGTAGTTGGGAGGAGTTTCTTCTTGAAGAGGCCTCTGCACAAGCACAGTTAGGGGGGGGAACAGTTTAATTGCTTAAAGATTATGATTAGTTTTATTTGTCACACGTACGTCAAAACATACAGCGAAATGCACCATTTTGTGTCAACAACCAACACAGTCCGAGGATGTGCTGGAGGCAGCCAGCAAGCATTGCTGTGCTTTTGGTGCCAACGTAGCATGCCCACACTTCATTGAGCCTGACCTGTAAACCTTTTGGGATGTGGAAGGAAACCAGAGTGTCTAGAGAGAACCCACACAGTCACAGGGAGAATGCACAAACTCCTTACCGACATTGAATCCTGATCATTGATCACTCATGCTGTGATAGTGTTACGCTATGCCCCGCGCCACCCCAGTTTGCTCCGGGTTCCAAGGAGGAACACGTCAAAGTCACACGCTCTCCCTTTAGTTTCAAATAATTATTTTTCTCTATTAGCATTCATATTTATATAAAAAGCACACCGAGGTTTCAGAAGTGAAGCTGTACAGCATTGTTAGCAGTACTAGAGTGAGTACCACTCTTATCGATGAGTCAAGAGGTTGTGGGTTCAAGTCTCACTCAATATTCACGCAGAAGTAGTCAGCCTGTGGTAACGGGAACATCAGGCGCACTGTCTCTGCCACGAGGTGCTAAATCATTGGCTCGCTGCCTTTGTTGTAAAGCAGAGAGGGTTTCTGTCAATCAATACGTCATTTAGTCATTATCATCTTGCTGTTTATGAAATCCTCCTCTATGCAAAATAGATGTTCCCCTTCCTACATTGACTGCACTTCAAAAATATTTCATTCTCCCTTAAGAGCTTTGTAATGTCCTGTGTCATGAAGGGTGCTATAGAAATATTTATGTATTAATTGAAGGGATGTCGGTTTCACAGGCTGAGCAGACATTTAACTGCCTGTCCCGAGCTGCTTTCGAGAAGGTGAGCTGCCTTCCTAACCTATTGCAACCTTTGAAGGGTAGATACTTGTGCCTCCCTAGTGGTCTATGGGTAATTGCTTATTACTGTTAAATAATTATGTGTGCTGAGATACAGTGAAAAGCTTTCTTTTGCATGAAATCCAGACATCAGTACGTCAAGGTGGTACGAAATGAAAAGCATTAGCAGGGAAAGTCTAGTGCAGGTCGACAATAAGATAAAAAGACCATAACTGAGGAATCAAGAATTCATCATCATTTTACAAGTGGCTTTAAGATGCCAGTAACCCACCTTTAACCCTTCTCCTGTCAGTAGAAGAGGTTCCACCTGGCTTAGAAACTAAGCCACTCATGAGGCCAGGAGCTGTACTTGGTTGTCAGAAGCTATTTGAGACGCACACCACTCTGAACATTTAATATGTAGTGGGAGCTTATCCCCACTATCTTCCCCAGCTATGACAACCTTAAAGAACATATATCATGATACACATTGATATTACAACTGAATGGCTTGCTAGGCCATTTCACAGGGCTGTTAAGAGTCAATCACGTTGCTGTCGGTCTGAAGTGATTAATTCTGGATGAATTCATTCAGGATTGACCCAGTTATTGCCAAAACTCTAAAATATTCCCGAGCAACACACACGAAATGTTGGAAGGATTCAGCTGGTCAGGCAGCATCAATGGAGGGGGTTAAACAGTCACTGTTTCAGGACGAGACCTTTGTCAGAACTGGAAAAGAAGGGGGAAGGGGGAGTAGAAGTCAGAAGGTGACGGTCTCACAAGCTGGCAGGTGCTAGGTGAGACTAGGTGAAGGGGAAAGGGTGGGTGAAGTAAGAACCCACAAGGTGATAGGTGGAAGTGGAAGGGCACCGAAGAAGGAATCTGATTGGAGAAGACAGTGGCGCAGGGAAGAAAGGGAAGGAGGAGGGGCAAACAAGGGGAAGAGAAGGGGTGAAAGTTCAAGTTCAACTGTACACCTGTATACAGCTAAGCGAAACAATGTTCCTCCAGGTGCAAAACACAGTACATATATTACATACAGCACATAAAATAATATTAACAGATAAAAACTATTCTGTAGATGTGCAAGAAGATAAAGAGTGCATATATGATATATAGTTAAATATACTGCACAACAGTGTACCGCCACTGGCACTGTCATAAATAGTACATGCTGGGTGTTGGCAGGGTATACACAGCCTGGGGGAAGAAGCCGTTACCCACCTTTATTTTTATGCTGCAGTACCTTCTGCCAGATGGTAGGGCAAACTGATTGTAGAATGGATTGTGGGAAGTGAAAGGATAACCAGAATAGGAAATAGAAAAAGAGAGAATGGGTAGGGGAGAAACTACCAGACGCTAGAGAAATCGATGTTCATGCCATCAGGCTGGAGGCTACCCAGACGGAATATGAGGTGTTGCTCCTCCTGTTACAGCTGCAGAGAAAATGCAGTGCAGGCAGACAATAAGGTGCAAGGTCAAAACAAGGTAGATTGTGAGGTCAAGAGTCCATCTTAACTACAGGGAATCATTCAATTGTCTTATAACAGCGGATAGAAGATCCTGGTGGTATGTTCTTTCAGGCTTTTGAAACTTACGCTCGATTGGAGGGGGAGGAAGAGAGAACGTCAGGGGTGGGTGGAATCTTTGATTATATTGGATGCTTTACTGAGGCAGTGAGAAGAATGGACCAAGTCCGTAAAGAGACGGCTGGTTTCCATGATGTGCTGAGCTGTGTCCACATCTCTCAGCAGTTTCTTGTGATCACGGGCAGAGAGGTCCCCATATCAAGCCATGATGCATCCAAACAGGATGCTTTCTTTGGGACATCATTAATAACTGATGAAGGTCAATGGGGAACTGACAGATTTCTTTAGCCTCTCGAAGCAGAGGCACTGGTGTGTCTTCTTGCCCATGGCGTCTCCATGATACTATTCAGTAACTTGGCCCCTACAACTCTGTAGGTGCAGGGAATTCTATAGATTCACCACTTCCAGGTGAAGAATTTCTCCCCATCACAGTCCTAAATCGCCAGTCCTTTATCCTGACTTTGTTACCATAGTTCGAGACCCCGAAGCTGAAGAGACATCAGTCACACATCCAGTCTGCTTGGATCTGTCAGATTTTGTATTAGATTCCCCACTCAGTTACATCCGCTCTCCTTCTTCAATCCTCTTGTGAATACCAAACCAGATGACCTAATCTCTCCTCATGCAGGGCATAGATTCACAAAGACACACAGCTTGGAAACAAGCTCTTTGACCTGTGGAGTCCATGCCAACTACTAAACACTCATTTACATTAACTCTAAACTACTGCCATTTTATTGCTCACAGGGGTGTGTTGGCTTCATTAGCTGGAGGATTTTGTTTAAAAGTTATGATGTAATGTTGCTGCTCGATAAAGCCCTGATAAGACCACACCTGAAGTATTGTGTTCAGTTCTGGTCGCCTGATTATAGAAAGGGTGTGGAAGCTTTAGAAAGGGTGGAGAGCTGATTTACCAGGATGCTTTCTTTCTTCTGAGGATAGTTTGGACAAGCTAAGGTTTTTCTCTGTGCACCAAAGGAAGAAGAAAGATGACTTGATAGAGGTGTACAAGATGATAAGAAGCCAGATCAAGTGAACAGGCAGAGATTTTTTCCCAGGGTGGAAAGGGCTAATACCAGGGTGTATAATTTTATGGAGATTACAGGAAGATATAGGGGGCCATGTTGAAGGTAAGTTTTTTTTTCACACAGAGAGTGGTGGGTGCATGGAACACCCTGCCAGGGGTGGTGGTAGAGGCAGGTACATTAGGGGCATTTAAGAAACTCTTGAACAGGCACATGAATGATAAGAAAATGGAGGGTTATGTAATACGGAATGGTTAGATTGATCTTAGAGTAGGTTAAAAGGTCAGCAGATATTGTGGGCTGAAGGGCCTGTACTGCGCTGTAACATTCTATGTTCTATATCATTTTGTTGTCTTGCGCACAAGAGAACTGAGGTACGTGTCCAATGAAAATCTTGCTTGCAGCAGCATCACAGGCACGAAGGCACAGACAAATCACAGAGCACAGATCATCCATAAATTATGCAAGATCGTGAAAAAGAATTACTGTGCAAAGCAAGATGGTGCAAAGCAAACACAATCAGAGAGAAGTCCACTGTAGAACAGAAGGCGCTGCTGAGGTAATGATTAAGGTTTTGCAGGTCAGTTCGAGAACCCGATGGCTGAAGGAAAGTAGCTTTTCCTGAACATGATGGCGTTGTACATCAGGCTTCTGTACCTCCTGCCTGATAGTAGCTGTAAGAAGATGCCACGGCCCTGATAGTGTAGATATACGTTGAGGCAGCAGCTCTTGTAGAAGCTGTCAATGGTGGGGAGGGCTGTCCCTGTGATAGACTGGCCTGTGTCCTCGCCTCATTGACTCCCCAACAACCCTCCCCACCCCAAGTTTCCACCACTCGCCTCCACTCCAGGGGCAACTCACAGCAGAAAATTAATCCACACGACTTTGAGATGTAGGAGCAAACAGGAGCACCTTGAGGAAAGCCACACGTCCACAGGGAGAAAACAGAAATAACACACAGATGGCACCCGAGGTCAAGGTCAAACCCGGGTCTCTGGAGGTGGGAGTTGAGGTGGCTGCCTTACCTGCTGCACCACTCTACCATGCCAGGAATAAGGCTGGTTAACCTAATGCCCTAAATTTCACCGTCCCAATCCGCTCCCAAGAACGCAATTTACTCTGAAGCAGACCCTAAGAAGCCGTTCGTACTAATTTGGATTAGTCCATAAAAGCCCACTTTGCCACTTAAACCCACATCCTGTAAAGGCATAAAAGGAACGAGTTAACAACTGCATTAAAATGACTGAGCCACAGGCACACTAAAAGGGAAATACAAACCATAGAAAGAATTAAACCCTCAAGTGATGACATAATTGCCTTATCACAGCACCACTACTGTGGAATAATTATATTTGCTATTTCCATAACTCAATGCCATTTTAGCTGTGTGAATATGGAATAATTTACAGAGCAGACAAGAAAATTGAATTCATAACTTCGAGAGATAGAGGTGAGTCACATAAGTAAATCCTTCACTGAAGTAAAAGGCCATGTGTTTTAGCAGTGGAGAGTGACTTGATTTTAATTACATCAGGAGATGAGTAAATTATAGAGGCTGTAAAACACATGAATTTTGCAGCTCCAATAACCAATTCTTTCTGTACAATTTCTTTTTATCAGTGGAAGTGATTGAGCAAAAGACAGATTAAAAAATTGGAGATGGTGGAACTCTGAAATAAAAGCAGAAAATTATGAAAAATGCTTGACGCAGAGTCACAGAGCACAGAAACCGGCCCTTCAGCCCAACTGGACTGTGTCCACTACTCATCAACTCCCCCAACCTCAATTTCCACCACTCACCTCCAATCCAGAGGCAACTTACTGTTGAAAATTAAACCACACATCTTGGAGATGTGGGAGGAAACAGGAACACTTTGAAGAAAGCCACACATCCACAGGGAGAAAGTACAAATTTCTCACCACAGACAGCACCTGAGGTCAAACTGGATTACCCGGTGTGACTCAGTGTGAGTTGAGGAACTGCTACATCCTTAATCTTACAGAAACGTGGCTCCAGGACAACATCCAATGCACCATCAACCTTTAGGCCATGCCACTCAGGGACATGTGATAATATTACTTTGTGACTGTATTATGATTTATCATAACTATATGGCCTGTTAAGAAAACTACGTGTGTGGTGTTTGTGTAACCATATGTACTGTGCTTTGCACCTTGGCCCCATTGGAATGTTTCATTTAGTTGTATACATGTGTATGGTTGAATGACAATGAACTTGAATTTGAACCTGAACTTTTAAGATAAGCTTTGTCATACGTAGGTAAGTTAAATTCAGATATCGCATGTAAATGAACCATGCCGAACAAGATTCCCAAATGAGGCAGTCCCATTTGCCTGCATTTGGCCCATATCCCTAAAACCTTTTCTATTCATGTGTTTTTTAAAAAAAGTTAATGTACCTGCCTCGACCACTTCCTCTGGTTGCTCATTCCATATACTGACCATTGTCTGGGTGTAAAGGTTGCACCTAGGGTTCCTTTTAATCTCTCCTTTCTCACCCTAAACCTTTGTCCTCTAGTTCTTGATTCCTTAACCCTGAGGAAAGGATTACACATTGACTCTATCTCTGTCCTTCATGACAGTACACACCTCTATATATAAACCCCTCATTTCTCTCGACTCCAATAAATAAAATCTCAACCTGATCAACTTTCCTCCATTAGTCAGTCCTTCAGGTCCCAGCAACATCATAGAACATAGAACACAGAAAACCTACAGCACAATACAGGCCCTTCAGCCCACAAAGCTGGGCCAAACATGTCCTTACCTGAGAAATTACCTAGGGTTACCCATAGTCCTCTATTTTTCTGAGCTCCGTATACCTATCCAGGAGTCTCTTAAAAGACCCTGTCGTATCCGACTCCACCCGACGGCAGCCCATTCCACGCACTCACCACTCTCTTCGTAAAAAACTTACCCTTGACATCTTCACGGTGCCTACTTCCAAGCAGCTTAAAACTGTGCCCTCTCGTGCTAGCCATTTCAGCCCTGGGGAAAAGCCTCTGACTATCCACATGATCAATGCCTCTCTTCATCTTATACACCTCTATCAGGTCACCTCTCATCCTCCGTCGCTCCAAGAAAAAATGGCTGAGTTCACTCAACCTCTTCTCATAAGGCATGCTCCCCAATCCAGGCAACATCCTTGTAAACATCCTCTCCACCCTTTCTATGGTTTTCACATCCTTCCTATAGAGAGGCAACCAGAACTGAGCACAGTACTCCAAGTGGGGTCTGACCAGCGTCCTATACAGCTGCAACATTACCTCTTGGCTCCTAAACTTAATCCCACGGTTGATGAAGGCCAATGCACCTTCTTAACCACAGAGTCAATCTGCGCAGCAGCTTTGAGTGTCCTATGGACTCAGACCCCAAGATCCCTCTGATCCTCCACACTGCCAAGAGTCTTACCATTAATACTATACTCTGTCATCATATTTGACCTACCAAAATGAACCGCCTCACACTTAACTGGCTTGAACTCCATCTGCCACTTCTCAGCCCAGTTTTGCATCCTATCAATGTCCCGCTGTAACCTCTGACAGCCCCCCACACTATCCACAACACCTCCACCCTTTGTGTCATCAGCAAACTTACTAACCCATCCCTCCACTTCCTCATCCAGGTCATTTATAAAAATCACAAAGAGTAAGGGTCCCATAACAGATCTCTGAGGCACTCCACTGGTGACCGACCTCCATGCAGAATATGACCCGTCTACAACCAGTCTTTGCCTTCTGTGGGCAAGCCAGTTCTGGATCCACGAAGCAATGTCCCCTTGGATCCCATTCCTCCTTACTTTCTCAATAAGCCTTGCATAGGGTACCTTGTTCAATGCCTTGCTGAAATCCATATACACTACATCTACTGCTCTACCCTCATCAATGTGTTTAGCCACATCCTCAAAAAATTCAATCAGGCTCGTAAGGCATGACCTGCCTTTGACAAAGCCATGCTGACTATTCCTAATCATATTATGCCTCTCCAAATGTTCATAAATCCCACCTCTCAGGATCTTCTCCATCAACTTACCGATCACTGAAGTAAGACTCACTGGTCTATAATTTCCTGGGCTATCTCTACTCCCTTTCTTGAAAAAGGGAACAACATCCACAACCCTCCAATCCACCGGAACCTCTCCCATCCCCACTGATGATGCAAAGATCAATGTCAGAGGCTCAGTAATCTCCTCCCTTACCTCCCACAGTAGCCTGTTGTACATCCCATCCGGTCCTGGCGACTTATCCAACTTGATGCTTTCCAAAAGCTCCAGCACATCCTCTTTCTTAATATCTACATGCTCAAGCTTTTCAGTCCGCTGTAAGTCATCCCTACAATCACCAAGATCTTTTTCCATAGTGAATACTGAAGCAATGTACTCATTAAGTACCTCTGCTATTTCCTCCAGATCCATACACACTTTTCCACTGTTACACTTGTTGGTCCTATACGCTCATGTCTTATCCTCTTGCTCTTCATATACTTGTAGAATGCCTTGGGGTTTTTCTTAATACTGTTCACCAAGGCCTTCTCATGGCCCCTTCTGGCTCTCCTAATTTCTTTCTTATGCTCTTTCCTGCTAGCCTTATAACCTTCTAGATCTCTATTATTACCTAGCTTTTTGAACCATTCGTAAGCTTTTCTTTTCTTCTTGACTAGATTTACAACAGCCTTTGTACACCACACTTCCTGTACTCTACCATCCTTTCCCTCTCATTGGAACGTACATACGCAGAACTCCATGCAAATATCCCCTGAGCATTTGCCACATTTCTTCCGTACATTTCCCTGAGAACATCTGTTCCCAATTTGTGTTTCCAAGCTCCTGACTGAAAGCCTCATATTTCCCCTTACTCCAATTAAACGCTTTCCTAACTTGTCTGTTCCTATCCCTCTCCAATGCTCTGGTAAAGGAGATAGAATTGTGTTCATTATCTCCAAAGTGCTCTCCTACCAAGAGATCTGACACCTGACCAGGTTCATTTCCCAATACCAGATCAAGTACAGCCTCTCCTCTTGTAGGTTTATCTAAATATTGTGTCAGGAAACTCTACCCCATCTAAACCCCTCACTCTAGGGCAGGGGTGTCAAACTCATTTTAGGTCACGGGCCGGATTGAGCAAAATGCAGCTTCATGCGGGCCGGATCAGTCGGACGCGTGCGAACGCAGCTTTCGTTGCCTCCGTTTTTTCAGCCTGCTCTCATGTGTCTCAGTCTCTGCTATAACTACAAAGTGTTTCACTTTACAAATTCCGTTTCTTATGAAGAAGACTGCCGAGCAAGACTGCCGAATAAACACTAAAAACCCTGAAAACCTGGTACCTGAATAAACTCAGCATTAGCCATATCATACGCCATAGGCGCTTCGATTACTGGGGCCAGCTTTAATAGTAATTAGATATTATCTCACGGGCCAAAGATAATTCCACCGCGGGCCGGATTTGGCCCGCGGGCCTTGAGTTTGACATATATGCTCTAGGGACATGCCAATCGATATTTGGGAAATTAAAATCTCCCACCATGACAACCCTGTTATTATTACACCTTTCCACATCCTTGTAGATCCCCTCTGCACTCCTTCCAGCTTCATCAAATCCTTCCCATATCAGGGTGAGCAAAACTGTACACCAAAGTCTTGTCCAACTGCAATATTACAACTCAACTGCTCCACTCATTGCCCTGACTGATGAAGGCCAGTGTGCCAAAAGCGAACTTCACTGCCCCGTGTCCCTGTGACACCCTCTTTCAGTGACCCCTGGACTTGTACTCAAAGGCTCTTTTGTGTTCTACAACACTCCCCAGTGCCCTACCAAGAAACAACTGTGTAAAAAGGAGAGGCCAGTAAGACTGGGACTGCTTATCCTGGATGGCAGGGGACTGAGGGGTGGCCTTCAAGAGCTTTTCAAAATCATGAGGTGTATAGATAAGGTGAAGGTCACAGTGGGCACTGGAACATGTGGTGACACTTGCAGGCTGCCTCCAACGTACCCTAGGGTTTGTTGGTTTTTATCGCTAATGGCACATTTCACTGTATGTTTCGATGTAGTTCAAAGTACTGTACAGTTATTATCAAAGTACGTACACGCTATACAACCTTGAGTTTCGTCTTCTTACAGGCAGCCATGAAACAAAGAAACACAATAGAACCCATTTTAAAAAAGCCCACACATCAAACACCCAAGGTGTGAAGAAAGAACAAATCATGCAAATAGTAAAACAAAAGTAAACAAAAACACACGGAACATGAACTGCAGAGTCCCCAAAAGTGAGTCCACAGCTGTCCTTGGCTGAGGCGAGTGAAGCCGGTCCAGGAGCAACAACTGCTCCTGAACCCGACAGAGTGGGGCCCAAGACTCCTGCACCTTCCGCCCGACGGTGCTAGCCAGAACAGAATTATAAATAAACTTGAATCTTGATTCCTTTTTCCTCGGGGTCTGGCAGTCTAAAACTAGAGGGCACTGATTTAAAGTGAGAAGGGGAAGATTTAAAGGACATCCCAGAGAGAACTTTTTCACACAGAAAGTTGTGGGTATATGGAACGAGCTGGCAGAGGAAACTTTAAAGGCAAATACAATTACCATCTTTAAAAGTTATTTGGACAGGTTCGCAGCTCAGAAAGATTTAGAGTGTTATGGTCCAAATGCAGGCAAAATGGACTAGCTCAGATAAACATCTCAGACACAATGACTGGGATGTGCAGAAAGGTCTGTCTCCCTGTATAAGTCTATGGCACTATGACTAACACTCAGGCTGAGTCTATGGAATGACACACAGTGTTACCAATCTGAGAGATGGCAGACTTTAAACAGTTAAATTTTAGTCAAGGGTGATACTTGTTAATACTTGTGGTTTGACACGATGCTTGTCAGAGCGTTGATGTGGCTGAATCATTGAGCACATTCAAATCCAAGGTAGGTTTTTGACCTACAGGGTAGTCAAAAGTTATGGGCTAATAATGATTTTACACAGAGAGGGGTAGGTGTGTGGAACACACTGCTAGTGGTGGTGTAAGAAAATCTTAGATAGGCACATGGATGATTGAAAATTGGAGGCTCTGTAGAAGCAAAGATTAATTTTAGAATAGGTTAAATGGTTGGCACAACATCATGAGCAGAAGAGTCTGTGCTGTGCTGTAATGCTCTATGTTTGTCCTGTGAAAGTAATGGCAAGGTCAAGTTCGGAGTAACCATGCCCTTATTGAATAATGGAGTGAGGGTGCCTGAAGGTGGATTCTGCTCCTCTTATGGTTTTTTCATTCTTATGTTCTTGAATTCTATATATCTTCTTGTGTGAAACATTCCCACGTGCAAGCTGCTTTTTTGTGATTCAAGAAACTGCAAAGAAGAGTATACGCTCACTGAGCGTATGTTCATGGTCTTCTGCTGCTGTAGCCCATCCACTTCAAGGTTTGAGTGTTGGCTGTTCAAAGTTGCTCTTCCATACACCGCTGTTCTAATGTGTGGTTATTTGAGTTACTGACGCTTTCCTGTCAGCTGGAACCAGTCTGGCCATTCTCCTCTGACCTCTTTCATAAAGAAGTATCTTCACCCACAAAAATGCCTCTCGCCGGATTTTTGTTTTTGCAGTATTCTCAGTAAACTCTAGAGACTGTTGTGTGTGGAACTCCCAAGAGATCAGCAGTTCCTGGCATTTTCTTTTGTAATGTATTACACTAAAGAAACTGTAAACAAGAATATATGGTATACCTGAATTAAATTATCACTGTTAACCTTCCAAATTATTACAGAGTTAGATCAGCACAAAGGAAGCAATTGTACTGACCATTAACCCTCCACTGCCTGTACTTAACATGGTCACGGTGAACATTAGCAACACTGACTTGGATTTTGCATTAATAATGACAGAAAATCTATAAGCTTCACACTATGAAATTGGCAACTGCTTCACCCCTTTTTGTGCATCCAGAGTATAAGGTCAGAAGTCCAAGCTGCTGTCAGTGGGTTATCACTTTACCACCTTTTGGAAATGGATTTGGAGCTCACTTCTTGTTGTCACATGTACTGAAATATAGTGAAACACATAGGTTTGCATGTCATCCACACAGGTCATCTCAAATTGAGGTTGTACAAAGGAAAACAACAACAGAATGTAGAATATTGTTTTCAGAGTTACAGGGAAAGTGTAATGCAGGCAGTCATTAATGTGCACGGGCCATGACAAGATAGATTGCGGGATCAGGAGTTCAACTTTAATATACAAGAGGTCTGTTCAAGTGTCTGATAACAATGGGATAGAAGTCGTCCTTGATCCTGGTGGTGCCTGCTTTCAGGCTTTTGTGTCTTCCGCCTGATAGTTGTGCGGAGTAGTTGTCACAGCAATCCATTATGCATTCAGATAGGTGTGTAATGGGGATTAATGGGGACATGACAAATTTCTTTAGCCTGTTGAGGAAGTAGAGGTATTACTGAGCTTTCTTACAGTTAGAGTAGAACAGGTTATTGGTGATGTTCACTACTAAGAATGTAAAGCTCTCTCCCACTCAACTACGACACCGTTGATATAGACGGGAGCTTGTGCACTGCCCCTATAGCATTTATGAAATAAACTCACTGTAAAATACTCTGAAAATCTTCCACTTTGTTGAATGATGTGTGTGTATCTATAATTACAACTTAACAAAATGTTTGGCGTTAAGGATAACTGTGTGCGGATTCTAGATTTCCCAAATAAGTATTTCAAAACCTAACAGATTTATTTTTATAAAGCATGTTTATTGATGCTGTTGCCTCTGTCTTAATAATATGAGCATATTCCAATGTTTATTTAACACTCTGCATAGTATTTAATGAATTTTAAATAGTGCTCTTTTGCTTTCTGATTGGCTCTGTAAGAATTTGTAAATGTGATTGGCTGTTCACCCAGTTTGATGGTATCGTAAGCACCATGTTATCTTGAACTAATTCCTAATGGCAACCAACAGGGCATCCCCATGATGGAATTGAAGATTCCACTGTCAGGTCCACCCTCAGCCTCATCATTTCCAGGGAAAACAAACTGAGCTTATCTAGTCTCTCCTAAATGAACATCAAACATAGAACACTACAGCATAGGAACGTGCCCTTTGGCTCACAATGTTGTGATGAACTAATTAAATTAGTCATCAAATGCTCAATTAAAATAATCCCTCCTTCCTACACAATCTCTATATCCCTCCATTTCTGCTCATTCATGGCCTGTCTAAGAGACCCTTAAATGTCCATACACATCTTATTTGGATTTATCACCTTTCACCTTAAATGCATGCACACTAGAATCAGACATCTCCACCCTGGAGAGAAGAAACCATCTATTCTCTCTGTGTCTCCCGCAATCAAATGCTGATGAAGGGTCTTGGCCCAAGATGTTGACACATTCAGTATAGCAGGACTGGAAGGCAAACTCATTCACATATTGGGCATTCAATAACAAATAATCAACTGACATCTCAAACTCATTAACAATAAAAATTAATGTAATATTCCCCTTTTAATTGAAACAAAGCAGACAATTCCCATCGGAGATGAAACAATAAGCCAAATGTAGGTTAACCAGTCACAGCTCTCCTCTCAAGCCAACAACCAATCCATCTCTTCGCTCTTCCTATTTCTGCAATAGGGGTGGGACTGCCCCATGGGGAGATATTTAAGCAACACAGTAACAGGCCCTTTGCCAACCGCAGTGTCAGATTAAACCAAATCTTTTCTGCTGAGCTCATACTTAGTAATCCAGGCAGCAGCCTTCTTAGAGAAGCATACAAGATGACCTGACTGGAACAGACAAAACTCTTAGGGAGTCAAAAGGGTAGGAGGAGGGATAATGTTTCCCTGGGTCTTGACAACAAGAATAGAGATTGCAGTGTCAGAATAAGAAAGCATCATTCAGGAGATGAGAGAAAAAAATTCATCCAGAGGATGCTGAATAGAAGAGTGCAGCACAAGAACAGGCCATTCAGCCCACAAAGTCTATGCTGAACGTCATGATAAAATGAACTAAATCTCTTCTGCCTGCATAGCACTCCATTCCCTGCATATACATGGAACCAGCTAATAGCCTCATAAACACTGTGGACTTGTTGTGTTAGTGCTGGAATGTGCGGTGACATTTACGGGCTGCCCTTAAGTTGTGTTGGTTGTTAGTACAATCCATTTCGATATACAGGTGATGAACAAATGAATCTGAATTAATGTCTGGGTCTACCACTATCCCCACAGTCCGTTCCAGGCACCCACCACTCTCTGGGTAAAAAACTTGTCCCGCACATCTCCTTCATATTTTCCCTCTTTTACCTTAAATACGTCCCTCTTAGCATTTGGAATATCATTCAAGTTCAAGTTTGATTGTCAATCAATCATACACATGAATACAGCCAAACGAAACAGCGTTCCTCTAGGGCTGTTGTTCCCGCTGTGCACCAAAGTACAGTACCAACAGTCACACTCAGCACGATTACAATAGCAGATGAACATACAGTCACAAACAAAAAAAACACTACATCCTAAATCCCTGAGTTTGTCGATTGATGGTGAGCGGAGTGTTGTCCCGCAGCCATGTTTCTGCAAGAGCCAGCACGCAGCAGTTGCTCATCACGTGCCCGTGCAGCCGCAGACGAACACGATCCAGCTGGTCCTCCACCGAGCAAGCACCAGAGGACAGCACCGACAGGAGGTGCCACCCCACAAGGACTCTGGCGCGTCCTCCACGTCTCTGCCCCCTCCCCGGGCGGCTGAAAAGGCAATCCCACGGTACGAGGGAACGGTACACACAACAACAGAGGCCACACAGCTCCCCCGCCAATGAACCAGTGAACTGGACTTGCAGTATTCTACATTATCAATGTCCAATAGTGTCTTGCATTTCTCCCTACCCTGGGAGAAAGATTCTGTCTACCCAAAGTTCAAAGTAAATTTATTATCAAAGTATGTACATGTCCCAATACACTACCCTGAGCTTAATTTTCTTTATTCACAGTAAAACAAAGAATTATAATAGAATTAATGTAAAATTACACACTAAGACGGACAAACAACCAACCTGCAAAAGAAGACAAATTATACAAATAGAAATAATAATACTGAAAACATGAGCTGTACAGTCCCTCAAAGGCTGTCCATGGATTCTGTAATCAGTTTGGTTTAGAGGTGAGTGAAGTTATCCATTCTGGTTCGGTAGCCTGATGATTGAAGGGTAATAACTGTTCGTGAACCTGGCTGTTTGAGACCTTTGTCAGCAGCTTACAAGACTACTACTACTCAAACTCTGCCTCTCAGTGAGACTTACAGGAAGATGTTTCATCTTCAGCGTTGCTGCCTGGCGGACCTCCAACAGGGCCCTTGCTTCAGCTGCGGGGTCATCAGCCAGGGACCACCATTCATTGGTGTTTCGCTCCCTTAGCTCTGGTACACCTCCTGGTGGGGCAGCAGTGGGAGGGCATCTCTCTGCCACCCCTGCAGCTTTCAGTGGGGTTAGTCAGTCCTTAAATTTCTGTCCTTCCTCCTCAGCCACAGCCAAAAGCTGCCCTACTCTGCCTCTTCAGCCAACTCTCTGGTGCACCCCTGCCGAGCCTCACTCCAGTCACTGCCCTGGGCATTGTACCTCCACAGCGTAGATGGTGGTCCTCCAGTCAACTTCCTTACACTCAGTTGCCAGATCTGAGTGCTTTAGCCTCTTCCGCTCATTGGCAGCCTCCACTCCTTCCTCCCATGTGATGGTTGGCTCAATGAGGAGGACAGTCCTGCCAGCCGTGGACCACAGTACTATGTCTGGGCAGATGCCTTAACAAATGTGATGAGTTCTCGTCCCACTGGGGAAAGGTCTCTTCTCACATCCCACCTGCAGGTCTCTAGGATCCCCACCCGCAATTTTAGGACCTGGTTGTGTCGCCCTCTGTACTGCCCTTGGGACAACGCAGTCTTGCCTCCTGCTAGGATGTGTTGGAGGTTGGCACTGGTGGTATCATACAGGGGGCAGCTATCTTCACTGCCCAAGATTTTGGGGACAGGTTGCCCTGATGAGGAAGCTGAGTCTGGCTTGTGAGTCCTTCCACAGGTCAGACCAGCTGAATCACCTGTTGATGGTGCCTTCCCATGTTGTCCAGCTTCCCTGATGGCCCCATGCCACTGCTTTCACCCTGTAGTGCTCCTGCTCTGTCCCTGACACCTCCTCCACAACCACGGCTTTCTTCTCTTTCTTCAAGGCTTTGAAGCAGAAATGTGCTGCCTTCCCCCAACCAAGTCCTGCATGTCCAACCTCTCCTTATAGCTCATCTAGAAAGCTTCCTGGTAAATCCCTTGTTCACTCTGTCCAAAGTCTCCACACCCTTCCTGTAACGGGACAACAAGAACTGCACACAGTACTCCAGAGGAGTCTAACCAAAGTTTGAAACAGCTGCAACCTGATTTCCTGGCTCTTGTACTCAATGCCCCACCAATGAAAGCAAGCATGCCATACACCTTCTTTGCCACCATATCTACTAGAGAGGCCACTTTCAGAGAGCTCTGAGACTGACTCCAAGATTCCTGAATCTTTGGTATTCCTTATACAAGAGGATATTGCAGGCTTGGATGCTAAATATGGTGCCAATAGATATATATATCCAATAAAACCAATAGATTTTTGTACATTAGAGGCAACTGAAGGATGTGGTGTTGGCACAAAGAGACAGCAGTGAAGGCTGAAGCTGGTCTCTGGTGGACCAGGTGCCAAATACCAAATGGTCCATCACTGCTTCTAGTGTTCCTGTTCGCCACAGTTTACCCAGCCTTTAAGACTGTTCCCTCTACAGATACTGTGAAATGGATTTGGGATGAACTTGGGACTTCTGAAGATTTTGAGATATTAATGGTGGATCCATGGAGGGTGTTGCCATGGAGAATCTGGCACCAGGGCATGCAGCCTAAAAAACTAGAGACAGGGGCTCCAGCTGGAAGTTTAGAACCACTGTTACATCAAGAGCACGCTGGAAATTTTGGAATTGTTCTCGGCGAATAGCAATCAGGGAACAAAAAATTCTTCAGATGCTGTAAATTCAAAGGAAAACACACAAAATGCTGGAGCAACTCAACAGGTCAGGTAGCACCTATGGAAATGAAGAAACAGTCAATGTTTCTGGCCCAGACCATAATTCAGGACTGAAAAGGAAGGGAGCGGAAGTCAGAACGAGATGGTGGGGAGAGTACACGCTGGAAGGTGATAGGAGAGACAGACTGTCAGAGAAGGTGGGGCAGAAGGCAAGGACTTTCAAGTGGAGGGTCTTGGCCCGAAATGTCGGCTGTCCATCTCAGTCTCTCTTGTCCCTGCTGGATTCCTCCTAGTTTGCTTTTTACTCTGGCTCACAGATCATCTCATTGAATAGCGGGACAGAACTGAAGGGCCAATTGGTCTCCCATGTCTGCGGCCCTTCCCGCACACGGCTCTGGGAGCAACTCCAGGGTTTCTGCAGACAGTGCAAGAATACCTTCCCAAGCAACACACACAAAATGCTGGAGCTACTCAGCAGGTCGGGCAGCATCTATGGAGAAGATAAGGAGTCAGCGTTTCGGGCCAAGATCCTCCATCAGAACTGGAAAGGAAGGGGGCAGTAGGAGGAGAAGGAGATCCCACCCTCCTATACTGGATTCTGCCCCCCTTCCTTTCCAGTCCTGATGAAGGGGTCCTAGTCTGAAACATAGACCGCTGCCCTCCAGAGAAGCTGCCTAACCTGCTGAGTTCCTCCAGCATGTTGTTTGTTTTGTTCAAGGTTTCCAGCATCTACAGAACCTCTTGTGTCTCTGAAGAATCCTTTGATTTCTTTTTGGTTTAAAAAGTCCCCTTTTCCCAACCCACGGCTCCTGAAAACTTTGCCCACCAAGTCAATTTCCTCGCCACCCCCTGCTAGGCTGGTGATTGGCTCTTTTTCCATCGAATTTATCACCGTCAGCACCACAGACCCGAGAATCTCAAGGCAAACTCACGTTAACTTCAGAGTGAAATACAAACACCGGAAACTTAGCACACGCAGCCGGCTGGTAAACTCAAGTCATATTTTCCAACAAAGATATCGTAACTTTTCAACTGCAATAACTACGGCTACAATTTTCCAGATTTGTAGCCACAGTGTTTTTATGCTGCACAGTTTAAGAAAAACTCTAAACATTGTCAGGAGCCCTTCCAACCCCAAAATTCATCGAGTTTCCAGTCGGGAGTTCTACACCCCAAACGAATTATCAAATGAACTTAACTGCATCGTATCAACTGTTAGTCCGGTTGTGGGAAACCGACACCGATTCGAAGGTGCTGAATGTGTTTATACTTTATTTTAAATTGATCGTATTAACGTATAGTGCGGATGCGGCACTCAAACGTGCAGAAATGGAAATCTGCAAAGTCAGCGTTTGAAGTGATGTCATTGACTCTTTCGCCGCAGATGCTGCCTGACCCACTGGGTGTTCTCAACGCCTTATGTTCCCGTTTATTTTACATTTTTCGCCATCCCTTGCAGCAAAGTGATGGATCATGTGTTAACCCGCACTCTAAGCTCGACACTTCAGTCTCCTGCAGCCCCTCTCCGAAATCGCGGACTCCAGGTGCATCACGGCGTGTGGAGGCGGGGTTCTGGCAGGCGGCTCGCCTTCGATCCAGTTCCTTCGCCCCCGTGCGTGGGCTTTCTCGCGAAGACAGATGCTCCGTTTGGAGAGCATCTTACAAGTGCAAACCCACTCTGTGTCTCTTTTTTAATCTGCGCCGCAGAGTTTGAGGGGGAAACGGTGCCCGGCGTTGCACTGGCACAACAGGAAACGCCGACTGCACTTTATAAAGCTGTAAACCACGCTGAAGCGAGTGTACTCGCTCCGGGAGAAAAGGTCCGATATAGCAATGTAATATTTCACATTGCAGAATCTCCCCTCCCCCGTAACATTCCTTGATACCATTTTAGACTATAGCATGGGTTACTAAATATCGCATATCAGGGGGGTATATGGTGACATATACATACTTCGATAATAAATTTACTTTGAACTTTAAGCATATAAACATTTTAGATTGCCGCTTTAAAATATTGTAGAGATGTTTACATTATGACCTCCAAATATTATTTATATAATATCCCAATGAATTTAATTTAAGATTACGAACTCCAGAACCGAGGGGGGGGGGGGGAGCAACTACGAGTAAAGGTTTCAAGTCGATGTACATATTTACCCTGCAGCTGATCTAAAGGCCACTCTTAGAGGTGCGGCTGACAGCAATGCCAAGAGGGAAACACCTTCTTCCTGTAAATCTCATTGATAAATAGATAGATATTAGGATTATTTTCTAATATATATGACAGTGCTCTTAAATATATATCCTATGTTGGAATCTCACATATCCGATGTTTGGGATTTGACTCTGTCTCTCTATATCCCTGTACTTGCTGCATTTGGTGCTGTGGAAAAGTTAATTAAAACTCAAAATGAAATCCACTTCTCGAGGAGGTCCCTGTAAAAAGACTTGAGACTGCAAGACACCGAGAGAGAGGACACTTGCACATTTCAGTATCAATTTCAAGTCGGTGGTCGAGCGTGACATCGCCTGATTGGCAGCTCCGTCGCCCAATCGCGAAAAGGCACGGTTCAAACAGGCTCCCCAGCGTCCTCCGGGGAACCAATCGGTGCGGGAGAAGTGGGTTTCGGGTGTTAGCTGTAGTTGCACTTGGACACATGTTACGAGAGTTAACTCGAAACCCAGCGGACCGCAAGAGGGGAGTCTCTGCAGATTCGTGCTTTTCTTCCGACTCGCTTCCAGCACTGGTGAGACCTTGCACTCGATCTCTTTTTCGGAACTGCTTTCGCCTTTTTTTTTCAAATGTTATTTCGCTGGAAATATCCAGATGGCTGTTTCTTTCACGAATTTGTAAACCAAATACAGTATGTGAATTGCGTGGAGCGAAATTCTAAGTTCCTGCCATGTATAGCGTAGTGTTTCTCTAATATGTGTAATGTGTAAACAATTGTTAATACACAAACATGGTAGTGTGTTTTGATGGAAAATGTTATTGGAATTACTAACAGAGTTGTGTATGATTTGTAAGGAAAAAATGTTGAAGCCAAAGGAGTTGAACGGTCTCAGTACCTATACGCTCAATGTCGAGTTGTTGAAGTCAAAATTCCTGCAAGCTCATTGTTTCACCGTCAACTGCTACTTTAGCCCAAGTTTTCTCTGTATGACTGATTGATGGTACTAATAAAATTCCTGTCAAGTTGAGGACACCTGCCCTTTACTGATGGGCGCTTCACGGCGGCTGAATGGCTTTGAGCCATATTGCTTTGTAAACGGGCAACTGAGGTCCCAGTGACCGGTCAATGATTTCGGGTGGCTGGGCGCCGAACCGCAGTCACCTCGGGGCATAGGGCAGAAAAAATCGTGAAGCAAGATACTGCTGATGCTGAAAATCCTAAACAGAGCCTGTTTAGTTCTCAGAGCAGCGCCTGTGGTAGGAGAAATCAGGTAAATTGGTCACGTGTACCAAAATACACAGGGGGGGGAAAAAAGGGTCTTCCTTGCAGTTCATACAGATCAATTCATTTCATCAGTGCATTGAGCTAGTAGAAGGTAATGGTAAACAGAATGCAGAGTAGGTTATGGAGAACGTGCAGTGCAGGTGGACAATAACGTGCAAGGCTGTAAAGATGAAGATTGTGAGGTCAAGAGTCAATCTGCTGGTATTAGGTGACCCTTCTTATAACGGTGGGTGAGAAGCTGTCTTTGAGCTTGCTGGTCCGTGCTTTGACGGGGAGAACACACCTGGATCAAAGCCGTCCATACCCCTCCCATCCATGACTCTGGTCAAGACTCTGTGGACTCTGGCCCCTTGACCATCCCCAGCATATTTTCACTCTGCCTCAAAGGGCCAGAAGTGGAGGTGTGAAGAGATTGCAATCAAACCCACATCAACCACTTTTGTTGGCAGCTCATTCCATGCTCTCAGCCCCTCTGAGTGAAGAAGTTCTTAAAGATTTCACCCTTCACCCTTAACGTATGACGTCTAGTTCGAATTTCACCCAACCTTAGTGGAAAAAGCCTGCTAGCATTTACCCCATCTATACCTCTTAGAACTGTGTATACCCCAATCAGATCTCCCCTCATTCTCCTACGTTCCAGAGAAAAAGTCCCAACTTCATAAAATCATTGAAATCTACAGCACATCACAGGCCCACAACGTTGTGCCGACCACGTAACCTACTCTAGAAACTGCCGAGAATTACGTTACTTATTCAACCTTTCCCTGTGACTCAGGTCTTCAAGACCCAGCAACAGCCTTGTAAATTCACTCTGTACTCTTTTGATCTTATTGATGTCTTTTCTGTAGACAGTTGACCAAAACCACATAAAATACTCCAAATTTGGCCTCACCAATGTATTATGCAACTTCAACATAACATTGCAACTCCTGTACTCAGTACTCTGATGAGTGAAGGCCAATGTGCCAAGAGCTTTCTTTACAATCTTATTTACCAGTGGTGCCACTTTCAAAGAATTATGTACCTGTATTCCCAGATCCGTTCCCCACTGTACTCCTCAGTGCCCTACCCTTCACTGTATAAGTCTTACCCTTGATCAGGCGTTCCCGAGCTTCTTTATGCCATGAACCATTAACCAAGGCATCTGTGGACCCCAGGTCGGAAACAATTGATCTAGGTACAGAGAGGAGTTCAGAACCTTAAGACAATCCAGAACTAGGGGGCATAATTTCAGAATAAAACATTGTTCATTTAAGACAGAGTTAAGGCAGACCCTCTTCCCCCGAAGCATGTCCAAAGAATCTTTGGACTTCTCTGCTTCGAGGATCTTGGGAAGCACTCATGGCCAAGGCAGATGGATTTCTGATATGCAAGCAGTAAAGGGTTATAAGACAGAAGAAGGAAAGAGGATCCTAAGCCAGGCTTAGATCAGCCATGTTCATATTCAGCAGCTTGGACCATCACCTGGCCAACTCCTGCTTTGATTTCTCATAATTTGTGTAGTATTTAACTCGAGAACATCAGGATCACAATACAAGACCATAGAGCACAAGTGAAGAGCTAGCCATTTTGCTCATTGTCTGCTCTGCCATTCCATCACGGCTGATTTATCTTCCCTGTCGACCCCGTTCTCCTGCCTTCCCCTTGCAACTTTTGACACCCTTGCTAATCAAGAACCTATAACAAGCAGATCCAAGCCCGGCAACCCTCTGGGCTCCCAAATAAAGACTGCTGTTTAAAACTCCCTTTGAGAATGAAAATGTTTTGCTGTTCCCATTGAGGAGGAGGTACAGAAGCCTGAGGTGTCACACCACCAGGTTCAGCAACAACTACTTCCCTTCAACATTTCAGCTTTCGAATTAAACAGCACAACCCTAATCACAAGTGAATCTGCAGATGCTGGAAATAAATAAAAACACAAAATGCTGGCAGAACTCAGCAGGCCAGACAGCATCTATGGGAGGAGGTAGTGACGATGTTTCGGGCCGAAACCCTCCATCACTCATGTTACTTCACTCCTGATGAAGGGTTTCGGCCCGAAACGTCGTCACTACCTCCTCCCATAGATGCTGTCTGCCCTGCTGAGTTCTGCCAGCATTTTGTGTCTTTACAATTCTAATCACTACAGTTTAGCAACACCATGATCACTTTGCAATAAAATGGACTTTTATTTTGTTCTAATTATGTTCTTTATTGTAAAAAAATTTGCGTATAGTTTAATATTTAATTTGTTCTTCTTGTGAATGCTGCTGCAACTGAGTTTTTCGTTAGCATCTGTGCACGCGCGAGCTCGTGCATATATGCAAAAATCTAAATATTGGAAGGTGTAGATAGAGTGGATGTGGAGAGGATGTTTCCAGTAGTGGTAGAGTGTAGGACTGGGGGCACAGCTTCTGAATACAAGGACGTTAACTTTAGAACAGAGATGAGGAGGAATTTCTTTAGTCAGGGGGTAGTGAATCTGTGGAATTCATTACCACAGATTGCTGTGGAAAGTCCAAAGTGGAGGTTGATAGGTTATTGATTAGTAAGGGTGTCAAAAGTTATGGGGAGAAGGCAGGAGAATGGTGTTGAGAGGGAAAACAAATCAGCAATGATTGAATGGCAGAGCAGAATTGATGGGCCATGCTCCTATGTCATATGGTGCATTTCACAGTAAACTCAACTTCAACTTTATTGGCAGCGCTGGCTAATCCTTGTCTAGTTTGTGCAGAAAAATAAACCTCTTCTTTCTGAAGGATAGCGGCCTTTCAGGCAAACTCAATCTTGTCTCCTCCAGAGTTGCAGACAACAAATTAGCCAAGAATATTGGGATTGGTTTATCATTGTCACACGTACAAAGACACAGCATATGCTTGGTAGCTACTTTATTAGGTACATCCGTACACCTGCTCGTTGATGCAAATATCTAATCAGTCAATCATGAGGCAGCACTTCGTGGCATAAAAGCATGTGGACATGGTCAAGAGGTTCAGACCAAACATCAGAATGAGGAAGAGATACGATCCAAGTGATTTTGACTGTGGATTGTTTATTAGTTTCAGGCGGGGTGGTTTGAGTATCTCAGAAACTGCTGATCTCCCGGGGTTTTCATGCCCAGCAGTATTTAGAATTTACAGAGAATATTATCCAGAGAATGGGTGAAAACACTTTGTTAATGAGAGAGGTCAAAGGAGAATGGCTTGGCTGATTCAAGCTGATGGGAAGGCGACAGTAATTCAAATAACCTCAAGTTACACCGGGGTATGCAGAAGAGCATCTCTGAAGATCACAGACAGACCTTGGGAGGGCTGTGATCCAGGTACCATTTAATGGAACACACACAAAATGCTGGTGGAATGCAGCAGGCCAGGCAGCATCTACAGGGAGAAGCGCTGTCGACTTTTCGGGCCAAGACCCTTCGTCCTGACGAGAGATTGCTGAAGTCCATTATGTTTCCTCTGACTTACACATTATGGAGTTTGTTGCACTTTCGACTTCATTGACAGTGAGGAATTGGTAGGGTTGTGGCAGGTGATATACAAATGCAAGTTGCTCCTTCGCTGGGCACAAGGAAACTAAAAATGGATTAAGATGCAAGCTCAGAGATAGAGGAAAGATTAAATATTAGCTTTATTTGTCACATAAACACTGAAAAATACAGCAAAAGCATTTCAGGATGTATATTGTATACATTCCTCTGACATTAAACTTGACCTTTGAACATTTGAAAATGTGTGGCTTGCGCCAATGATCAACACAGTTTCAGGATGTGCTGGGAGCCTCCCACAAGTGCCACAATCCTTTTGGGCCCAACATAGCATCCACACAGCGTACAAACTCTGACCCATCTGTCTTTGGAATGTAGGAGGAGGCGGAGCACTCGCAGGAAACTGAAGTATGCAGTCATGAGGAGAACATACAAATTCCTTTTAGACAGCGGCAGGAATTAAACCCCAATCATAAAGCTGGCACTGTAAATCATTAGGCTGCTGTGCCGACCCTGGCCAATGACGCAGTGGTGATTGGTATTGGTTTATTATTGTCTCATGTACCCTCGTAACATACAAGAGGCCCATTCAAAAGTCTGCTAACAGCAGAGTGGAAGCTGTCCTGGCCGAAGTGTGAGGACCTTTTGTCGGCTGCTGTGTCTTCATTGAATCACTGATATAGTTCTGATGAAAACTGTATTACATCCAGTCTATGACTCTACCCTGACCTAGTGCAACCAGGGTGTGACTTATGTTGCCGCTGTCCATAGATAAAAGAGGGCAGTACAGTGAGACAGCTGGTAGAATTGTAATGACCAAAGCTCAGTATGACCTTGAGTACTGGCCGTGCGGAGTTTGCACATTCTCCCCGTGACCACCTGCGTGAGCCTCCTCGGGGTCCTCTGGATTTCTCCTACATCCCAAGACCTACTGGGGTTTATAGGTTAATTGCCCCTATAAGTTGTCCACAGTGTGTAAATGAGTGGTAGAATGAGTCGATGAAACTGGGGAGAATAAAATGAGTTTAGAGCAACACAAACAAAACGAAGGAGGAACTGGGCAGCATCTGTGGAGAGGCATAGGGAGCTGACATTTCGACTTGAAACCCTTCATCAGGACTGGAAAGGAAGGGGCAGGAAGCCAGAGAATGTGTTGGGTTGAATCAATTCATAAGAGTGTGTGTGGATTGAGTGTATCCATAAGAGTGGATGTACAGAGGATATTTCCTTTAGTGGATGAGTCTAGATCCAAAGGGCACAGCTTAACAATACAAAGATGTCCCTTTAGAACAGGTGAGGAAGTATTTCTTTAGCCAGAGGGTGGTGAATCTATGGAATTCAATGCCACAGACGGCTGTGGAGGCCAGGTAACTGGGTATAATTAAAGTGGAGATTTATATGTTCTTGATTTGTAAGGGTATCAAAAGTTACAGGGAGAAGGCAGGAGAATGGGATTGAGAGGGTTAATAAATTAGCCATGATCAAATGGCAGAGCAGATTCAGTGGGCTGAGTGAGCTAATTCTGCTCCTGTGTGTTATTATATACAGCATGGAAACAGGGCTTTTGACACAACTCATCCACGCCAACTAGGATGCTAATTTACAATAATATAATTTGCTTCCATTTGGGCCAGATCCCTCTAAACCTACCCTGTGTAAATATGATTGGATATTTATTGCTTGGCATGGACTTGTTGGCCTGAAGGGCCAGTGTTGTGTCTGTCTATGAATCCATGGCTTTAATACCTGTCACTGACATTGAGGATGCCATTGACGTTATAACGGACAAGTGTTTTGGGCAGACTTTACACTTTTCAATCTAGAGAAACAAAAATAAAACTATACTGATGTTGGAAAACTGAATTAGAAACAGAAAATGTTGCAAGTACTCAGCAAGGCAAGCAAGTCGATACTAAAGTACGAAACCCAAAGGCGATTGGAAGTTCTGAAGTTGGAGACTGGAGGCCCGGGGGCTTGTCCTGAGGTTGGAATACTGCCCCTGTGTGTGTGGGTGGGTGAGGCTTGTTTTGCTGTTGTTGTTTTGTTGTGCTTTGTTCTGTTCTGCTGAGTAACGTGGGCATTCTGGCTATTTTGGTGCCAGAATGTGTACAGACACATGGGCTGCCCCCATCACATCCTTTGGTATGTTGGCTGTTAACACAAATGACACATTCCGCTGTATGTTTAGATGTACATGTGATAAATAGATCTAAATATGAGAGAAACAAAGTTAATGTTTCAGGCCAATGACCTTTCATCAGACCTGAATGAAGCTGACTTTGTTAAACCTCTGGTTTGGCAAACCTGATTTTCCTAATTACTGGTAAACCCTCTTGAGAGGAAAATATGTGCTCTCGATCAAACCCACCAGTGAGATCACAACTTTTCCGCATCATTTTCCTCTAGTCTAATTGAAATTGGTTTATTATTGTCACATGTATTAAGATCCAGTGAAAAACTTTGTTTTACATGAAAGTACATCCAGGTAATCGCAAGGGCAGAATGCAAAATAGAGTGCTACCGTTACAGAGAGAGGGCAGTGCAGATAGACAATAAGGTGCAAGGCCACGACAAGATGGATTGAGAAATCAAGAATCCGGTGTTATTGTACAAATGGTCCACTCAAGAGTGTTATAACAGTGAAGCGGAAGCTGCCCTTAAACCTGGTGGTGTGCGTTCTCTAGCTTTGATACCGATGGGAGAGGGGGGAAGCGAGGATAACCAGGCTGGGAAGGGGTCTTTGCATACTCACCACAGCTTTGTAGTCACTGTGCATGTCGCAATTGTATTTGAAAGTTCGGAGCTCTAGTATCTGGAACTCCCAAGTTCTGGACAGGTTTCAGATTGCTGCCAACAGAATGAAATGTGGTTCCCAATTGTGAAGCGAAGAGTCAAGCCTCTGCAAGGGCAGGAGAAGGTTGGTCAGTCCGAGCACTAAATGCGATGTTTCTCTGTCACTTTGCTGTGACCTGCGGTACGCTCCATATTACTTCATATCTTTGATAAAGATCTTTCCACCTCAGATTCAAAATTAAAATTTGAATTCATCGAAAGCTATTTACAGAAGAGAGTTCCAGAGTTTCTCTGTTTCAGAGTGTTCCTTAACTTCACTCCCAAGCCTTGGCTTCCAATTTTCAGCCACTTCCCTCAGATCTAAACTCCTCAATGGAAGAAGGATGGTTGGGAAGTAATTTCCAATAATATCCTGAATTATCCTGGCATTGAATTTGATGATGGCACATTTGATTTACTGGCCAGTAATTTACCACTCTGCTGTGTTAACTTTCAGCTAAGGAATCCAAGAATATCATCAGAATCATTATCACTGACACGCCATGAAATTTGTTGTTTTGCAGCAGCAATATATAAAATACTATAAATTACGGTAAGAAGATATAAAAACAATAAACAGGCTAAAAGGAGAGCAAAATGGTGAGGTAATCTTGTGCTGGTTTAGAGATTAGTTAAAATACTATTTAAGAACTGTGAAATAATCACATGCTTTTAATCTGCCTGAATGTATTTAAGATTGTCTTCATCAGCCAATACTTTTCACAAGTACTTTCTGCAAAACCTTCTTAAAAATACATCTCATTGTCTTCTCCCACTACATTTTCCAATGAAAATACAAACACATACAGCCATCAGTGGGTAGCAAACAGTTCCGCTTTTAGGACATAGAACATAGAAATCTTCAGCATGTTACACGCCCTTCAGCCCACAATGTTGTGCTGACCAAGTAACCTACTCTAGAAGGTATCTAGAATTGCCCTACTGAATAGCCCTCTGTTTTTGTAAGCTCTGTGTACCTAAGATTCTCTTAAAAGACCCTATTGTTCTCATCTTTACCACTTTTGCTGGCAGTGCATTCCACGCACCCAACACCCTTTTACACAATATTTGCTTGATCTGGTAACCACGCCTCTACAGCACTGGAGTGAATGGAATAAAAAGCACATCAGACTATACGAAAGGACACTTATCAAAAGTGGAGAGTGAAAATTAATCCTGCTGTTCATAGGAACAAACATATGTACCTACATATGTTTTGAACATTGATTTCTGTAACTTCTGTTAATGCCCCTCCTCCCCCTCTTACCCCATCCCTTATTTATTTATTTATCCCCCCCCCCTTTTTCCTCTCCTTTTTTCTCTCTCTGTCCCTCTCACAATCACTCCTTGCCTGTTCTCCATATCCCTTATCCCTTTGGTGCTCCCCTCCTCCTTTCTTTCTCCCTAGGCCTCCCGTCCCATGATCCTTTCCCTTCTCCAGCTCTGTATCCCTTTTGCCAATCAACTTTCCAGCTCTTAGCTTCACCCCACCCCCTCCGGTCTTCTCCTATCATTTCGGATTTCCCCCTCCCCCTCCTACTTTCAAATCTCTTACTATCTTTTCTTTCAGTTAGTCCTGATGAAGGGTCTTGGCCTGAAACGTCGACAGTGCTTCTTCCTATAGATGCTGCCTGGCCTGCTGCGTTCCACCAGCATTTTGTGTGTGTGTTGCTTGAATTTCCAGCATCTGCAGATTTCCTCGTGTATATGTACCTACATCAGAGTTTTACATTTAATAATGTTGTAAGAGCTTGTTTGTATGTAGAGGTGTTCTTAAGTTGAGCATAAATCAGTGACGGGCCATATAAATTCAGTAGGCACTTTATTAGGTACACCTGCATGCCCTGATAATGCAAAGAACTAATCAGGCAATCATGTGGCAGCAGCTCAATGCATAAAAGCATGCAGACATGGTCAAGAGGTTCAGTTGTAGTTCAGACCAAACAGGAGAACGGGGAAGAAATGTGATCTAAGTGACTTTGACAGTGGACTGATTGTGCTCAATGAGGTGGTTTGACTATTTCTGAAATTGCTGATATCCTGAGATTTTCACGCACACCGATCTATAGTGTTTACAGAGAATGGAGTGAAAAACAAAATATTCAGTGGGTGTCAGTTCTGTGGGTGAAAATGCCTTGTTAATGAGAGAGGACAGAGGAGAATGCCCAGACTCGTTCAAGCTGACAGGAAGGGGAATGTAACTCAAGTAACCGTGGTGTGCAGAGGAGCATCTCTAAGTACACAACATGAAGTGAATAGGCTACAGCGGCAGAAGACCGCACTGGGTTCCACTCCTGTTGCTAATGTGGCCACTGAGCCATAAGAAATGGGAGCAGAAGCACCTCAAGCCAGCTCTGGATTCAGTAAGACCATAAGACATAGAAGATAGCACAGTTTATATCATCCACAATGTTCTGCCAATCTTAATAAACCTACTCTGCTATCAGTCCAGATGTCCCTCCTACAAATAACATAATCCTTCATTTTTCTTACATCTATGTGCTTATTTAAGAGTTTCTTAAATGTCTCTATTGTATCTGTCTCCACCTCCAACCTGGCAATGCGTTCCAGGCGCACACAACTGTGTTTAAAAAGACAAACACCACCTCTGTCATTTCCCTCAACTTTCTTCCTTAAAGAGATGACCCTGGAGCAGAATTAGACCATTGAGTATTTGTACCCCTTTGGTAATCTTTCACCCCCTTGCTTATCAAGAATGCATCTGTTTTACCTTAAAAATGTTCAAAACTCCGTTTATACTGAGAACGCTGGAGGAAGTCAACAGGCTAGGCATCTCTGGCATCTATGAAAATGAGCGTTTCATGCCGAGGCTCTTCATCAGGACTGGGAAAGGAAGGAGGAAGAAGCCAGAATAAGAAGGTGGAGGGAGGGCAAGGAATTCAAGCTAGCAGGTGATGGGTGAAGCCAGGTGGGTGGAGGTGGGGGGGGGCATGAAGTAAGAACCCGCGAGGTGGTAGGTGGAAATGGCAAAGGGCTAGAGAAGAGGGAATCTGATGGGAGAGGAGAATGCACCATGAGAAAACGGAAAGGAGGAGGAGCATATTGAGGGCTGTAAACGGTCCTTCCAGGCGAGGCAACACTTTAGCTGTGTATCTGTTGGGGTCATCTGCTGTACCTGGTACTCCTCATGTCACCTCCTCTGCATTGATGAGACCCGACATAAATTGGCGGAGCCCTTTGTTGTACGTCTTCGCTGTACACCTACAAAAAACAAGGATTGCCCAGTGACCAACCATTTTAATTTTAATACCCAGTCCCATTCCCATTCCAACATCTGGGTCCTTGATCTCCTCTACTGCCACAGTGAGGCCACTCCCAGATTGGAGGAACAACACCTCCTATTCCATCTGGGTAGACTCCAATCTGGTGGTATGAACATTGATTTCTCAAACTTCCACTGTTTTCTTCCCCCTCTACCTCTTCTCTTCTCACCTGCCTATCACCAGTGCCCCTCTTCCTTCACTTTCTCCCAACATCCAGTCTCCCTATCAGACCTCTCTTCTAGCCCTTTTCCACCTATCACGTCCCAGCTTCTTACTTCAACGCCTCTCCCCCACCCACCTGGCTTCACCTATCACCTTCCAGCTTGTACTCCTTGCCCTTTTCCCACCTTCTTGTTCTGGCTTCTCGCCCCTTCTTTTCTAGTCCCACTGAAAGGTCTCGGCCTGAAAAATCACCTGCTTATTCATCTCCATGGATGCTGCCTGCCCTAGCATTTTGTGTGTGTTGCTCAGGTCTAATCACTGACTTACTTTGTAAAATTCATTGTTTTGCGGCAGCAGTACACTACAAATACAAAAATTCTATAAATTGCATTTTAAAAATATATAAAATTAAATAATTAGAGCAAAACATTTCACTGATTAAATATTGCAGCACACACATGAAATAACGTGTTAATTTTCATTTCAAAGTACCATGCATTTTGAAAGATCTCCACAAATATAAAATGATTTCTTTAGCAGCAGATAATTCGCTATGCAATAATTATGCAGCAAAACCCTACAGCTATATATAACATTTGAAAGGTGAGACCGATCTGTAAATGGTTTAACTTTACGTCAGTTCAAGTGATTTCCCTTGATTACAGTGGATTATTTTACAAAGAATGCAACCTGGCCAGTTATAGTACCTGGGATTTCTGCAACTGTAGTTCACCGTGGAAATCCCACTGTCATTGTCAGTTTCACACAGAAACAGTGGCAAACCCCAGTAGTTCCACCATGAAATATGGGCCAATTAGAGCAAACTTTCCATCAAAACAATTTCTGAAAAAAGTCAGTAAATGCAAAGCACAGTAGAAAAAAAAGTTAGTCATTGTATGAGAGGACCCACTGGAACACAGTGTTTTGTCAATTTGTGTTCGTCCATTTTGTATCATAGGCCCAATGTCTGCGTAACAGATAAAAAATGATCGAGGAACTCAGTACGTCAAGCAGCATCTATGCAGATGAATAAACAATCAAATGCAGATACCTGATGAGTCGGTGGGATCCAAACTGGGACGCTTCAAAATGAAGCGGGTACCCACGTAGAACAAAATGGCAGCGGAGACAAGTTGCTAGGAAGGACTTGAGGCTGTTGGGTGAGCACGTGGCCAAAGAGTCGAAGAGCTGCAGAGATCACAGAGGGGGAGCAGTAAGAGTGGGTCTCACTGAACTGTGTGTCCGAGTCCAGGTCCACGGGAGGCAGCAGGCCGAAGAATATGGACTGTCTTGGGGTCAGAGGGCTGTATGTGAGCACGGATGGGTGGGAGGAACGTGGCTTGTTTTTGCTGTTTTTGTTTGTTACGCTCAGTTTTGCTGTGTTCTGCCAAGTATTGTAGGCACGCTACGTTGCCCCCAGCACATCATTGGGTGGGTTGGTTGTCAATGCAAACGGTGCATTTGTCTATGTTTCAACAAGGTACATTTGATAAATAAACCTGAATTGGAAAGGAGATATCTGGAAGTGTGAGGAATCATGTGATCTTTAGACATCTGTGATGATATGATTTATTTAGTTATCTCACTCGGTAGCATTTTGCTGTCAGAACCACACCTTCCCCCACCCCCTACCGCCTCCTCCCAAAAGAATTAATTGCGCTTATTTTTAAAGGTTTTTTTTATCACCATGGTGAAATGTAACTGTCATTTTTACATTCTCTATGCTGACTGGTTTATTCTTTAATGCTGAATTTAGAAGTAGTGAGCAGTTTTGGGCCCTTTGTATAAGAAAGGATGTGCTAGCATTGCAGAGCTTCCAGAGGAGGTTAGCGACTATGATCCTGGGAATGAAAGGGTTCTTGTATGATGAGAATTCAAAACACTTTAGACCTTTACTCGTTCACATTTAGATGAATGAAGGGGCATCTCATTGAAACCTATCGAATATTGAAAGGCCTAAGATAGAATGGATGTGGCAGGGATGTTTCCTTTTGTGTGGGAGTCCAGGACCAGAGGGCACAGCCTCAGAATAGGAGGACAACCCTTTAGAACAGAGATGAGGAGGCATTTCTTTAGCCAGAGGGTGGTGAATCTGTGGAATTCATTGCTACAGACGGCTGTGGAGGACAACTCATTGGGTATATTTAAAGCACAAACAAGAGAAAATCTGCAGATGCTGGAAATCTGAGCAACACACACAAAATGTTGCCTGGCCTGCTGAGTTCCTCCAACATTTTGTGTGTGTTGCTCGGGTATATTTAAAGCAGAAGTTGATAGGTTCTTAATAAGGGTGTCAAAGGCGATGGGGAAAAGATAGAAGAATGACCTTGAAGGGGGTAATAAATCAGCCATGATGGAATGGGAGAGCAGACTCGATGGGCCAAATGACCTAATTCTGCTCCTATGTCGTATTGTCTTAGTAACACTAAAATAGATGGAACAGTAGACAATGAAGGTTATCAAAATTATAGGGGAGTCTCAATCAGCTGAGTAAGAGGGCCAAGGATTAGAAAATGCAGATTAAGCCAAGTGTGAGGCATTGGATCGTGGAAAGTCAAACTAAGGTGGGACTTGCACAGTGAACAGCGGAACATTGGGGAGTGTTGTAGAACAGCGAGACCCTGGAGTACATGTCCATGGTTTTCTGAGAGTGGAATCACAGCTAGAAAGGATGGAGAGAAATGGTTGTAGCACACTGGCTTTCATAAGTCAGAGCAAAAGTAGGGAGATCATGGTGAGGTTGTTTGGGACACTGTTGAGGCAACATTTAGAGAATGTGTTCAATCTTGCTTACCCTTCTATATGAAAGGTGTGGAGCTTTTTTAGGCTCTTTCCAGTACAATAACGAGGATGTTGCCAGGATTTGAGGTACTGAGTTATAGAGAGAGGTTGGATAAGCTAGTTCTATATTCCTTGCAGAGCAGGAAACTGAGAGGTGCTCTTATAGAAGATAATGGAGTGAATAGACTCAGTCCTTTTCCCAGATTTTGGGAATCAAAGACTCTAGGGCATTGGATTAAGATGCGAGGGGAAAACTTTAGTGTCATTTTTTTTTGTTTTAGTCCATTTCATTGTCCCAATCTATTGCACTGGGGGTTTATTATTGGACAGATGTTACATTTAAGCAGCTGTCCAGATGCTCATAATCTGATAACCAGCTAGTGCAGCTCTCGTGGGTCTCCAGGACTCTGGTTGACTGGGCAAGGTGAGTTTAACAGAATGCTGACACCAATGTTAGCAGGGAAAATTAGTGAGCAAATTGAATTGCTCCAAGAGATAGAATAGACTTGATGTGGCAAACCATCCTTTTCTGTGTACCAATGGACTTTTGAAAGGCAAGAGAAAAGCAGAGACTTAATGCTGAAGCTTTATAAGGCATCGATCAAACACACTTGGAATACCGTGAACAGTTTAAGGCCCCTTATCTAAGAGAGGATGTTGGAGAGGACCCAGAGGAGATTCACAAGAATGATCACAGGAATGAAAGGGTTAACATTTGAGGAGAGTTTGATGGCTCTGGGCCTGTAGTCACTGGAGTAGAAGAATGGGTGGGGATCTCTTTGAAGCCTATAGAATATTGATAGGACTAGATAGAATGGGCGTAGAGTGTGTGGAAGTCTAGGACCAGAATAAAAACACATCCCTTTTGATAAGGAGGCACTTCTTTAGTCAGACCATGATGAATCTGTGGAATTCATTGCCCCAGATGGCTGTGGAGGCCAAGTCATCAGGTACATTTAAAGCAGAGGTTGATGGGTTCTTAATTACTAATGGTGTCAAAGGGTATGGGGAGAAGACAGGAGAAAGGGGCTGAGAGGGATAATAGGCTAGCCATGATGGAATGATATTGCAGACTCAGTGGGCTGAATGCCCTAATTCTGCCCCAATGTGTTATGGAAAAGCAGGAAAGCTTCCTTAACAGAAAAATCTTTAATGGATAGCTAGGTAGGAACTGCAGCACCAAATAGGAGTATTGGGAAGCAGCAACGTTTAGCACACTATGCTTTGGTCAGAGTAGCAGTCACTGTAACTCATCCAGTAGTGACAATCTCCTGTAGAACACGATCGCTGTCCATCTGTCTCCATCAGGGGCGTACTTAACAGTAAACCATGCAAGATGAAGTCACTCCCAACATGAGGCTAAAAGGCAAAAGCGAGTCCCTTGCCAACTCAACCTCGCCTCCAACTTGCCCTGTGGATCCAATAACCTTTGAGGACAGGCAGTGCACTCATGTCGTCCAACGATACTGTTGATCTTATCTATCACTAATACAGCCAACTCTCGGCGTCCAGGGTCGCATTGGACACCCGGTTGGCAGAGCGGCCACGTGCAGTTTCCCAGCAGAGTTTGAGGAGATGAGATCTGAAGAGGATATCCTCTCAAAGTCATTTGAGGGATTCAGCAGTGGATCCTTCCAGTTGGCCTGATTAGCCAGTTCTTCAGTAACCATTGGTTCAATAATCAACACAAGATAGGATTGGATTTGATGAACAAAGAAATTTAATATTATCATAACTTCAAAAGATTCAAGGATTCAAAGTACTTTATTATCAAAGTATGCATGCATTTTACAACCCTGAAATTCATCTTCCCCACAGTCACAAAACTAAAAACCATAGAACCAACCCATTCAAAGAAAAACATCAAAACCCCCCTCCCTGCGTGCGAAAAGAAATCATGCAAGCGGCAACAATAAAAGAGCAAAAAGCAAAAGAATATAAAACACAAAATTAAAAGGCATATTTCAGTATAGTTCATTTACTTCCACTTAAATCGCACATTTAAGTCATCTGGTTTTACCTTATCAGTGATGTTCACTTTGTTCTACCCATCACCCTCCCCCCTCCCTCTCTGCTGCCCAAAACTAACATCGCTTATTGCTAGTCTGATGAAGAATCCCAGACCTGAAATATTAACTGTTTCCAGGGGCACCACTTCTCAAACCAGTGACTTCCCCGAAGCTTTCAGGCTGACCAACACCTCCACCCATTTACACACCATCCCATCCCCCACCACACTACATAAACATCACACAGTTTGACTTTATGTACATACAATCAGCCTATGTATAGAGCAATTACTTGTACATTGGGTTTTATAGGATTACTTCTATAATTTATATTTATTGTCATTTTGGGTTTTTTTATGCAGCATTAGTTCTGGAGTTATTTCATTCTACTTTACACTTGTGTACTGAAGGATGACAATAAACAATCTTGAATTTTGAATCCGGAATCTTCTCTCTCCATATCGGCCGCCTGACCCGCTGAGTATTCCCAGCATTCTCTGTTTTTCCTGCAAAATGGACAATTCTGGGAGAGTGCACATGTGCAGCCTCTTTGAAAAGTAAACACAGCTATTTCAGACGTCACGCAGGATGTGAACTAACCACACACAAGCTTGTATACAGGAAGCCTCAGTTGATTACATGTAGGTTGTGAACTCTGTGAGTACAGGGTCTGTGAGCTGTCCCAGTAACAGGTGCCAAAGCTCTCCGTTTTGCAAGCTGCTCACATTTGCAGTGCTCCATTCCACCAATTGTTTTCTGTCAGCTATTAATTCCTCAGTCTTTTTACACCGGTCACAATAATGAGACACATAGATGGCCTTGGCCAGAAACGTCAACTCTTTATTCCTCTCCATAGGTGCTGCCTGACCTGCTGAGTTCCTCCAGCATTTATGTGTGTTGATTTCGGAGAGCTGCAGAATCACTTGTGTTTATAGACAGTGGATAGTCACCACCTTTTTCCCAGGGCAGAAATGTCTAATACAAGAGGGCACAATTTTAAGGTGATGGAAGGAGAGTACAGGGTAGCTATCAAGAGTAGGTTTTTTTTTACACAGAGTGGTAGATGCATAGAATTTGTTGCCAGGGTTGTTTGTAAAGGCAGATACAATGAGGACATTTCAGACTCTTAAATAGGCACATGGATGAAAGAAGCCCATGGTGAAGGGAGAGATTAGATTGATTTTAGAATAGGTTAAAATACTGGCACAACATCATGGGTCAAAGGTCCTCTACTGTACTGTAGTGTTCTATGGTCAATGAAAGGCTTGGGAATGGATTAGAAAGGCAGAACTTTGGGAGCAATATAAAGATAATTTACAGTGATTTTAAGGTGATTGGAGTAAAGTATAGGTGGAATGTCAGAGGGTTTTTTTACACAGAGAGTGGAAAGTATGTGGGGCGCCCAGCCAGGGGTGCTGGTAGAAGTAGATACATTAAGGACATAGGTGAAAGAATAATGAGCTATGTGGGGAGGGAAGGGTTAGATTGATCTTAAAGTAGGTTAAAAGGTTGTCATAACATATGAAAAGAAACTACGAATTGCATTCTTGTAATACCTTGCACAGCCTGAAGGTCACCTCAGCGTTGACATAAATCTGTGTGTTGTCTCAACTGACGTGCCTGTGTTCTGCTGCAAGTGAGTTTTTCATTGTACCTCACTGTACTTGTGCACACGGCGATAAAGTCGGTTTCACTTGACTTCATGAGCTGAGGAATAAATGTAAGCCCCAGAGTAGCAAGAACACTTTTAAAGTTACAAAACTCCAAAGGGACTTGACAGGCTGGAGGAGATTTTCTCCAACAGAGTAATTGACAGCCTGTGATCACAGTTTCAGAAAAAGGGGAAAGGCCGTATGTGGACGCAATGAGGAAAAATCTCTTCACACAGAAAATGTGAATTCTTGGAATTCTCTGTGGCCAAGACATTGCGCTCCTTTGAAACTGATTGATAGGTATCTGGGCAAAAAAGGAATCAAAATCAAAGTCAAGTTTATTGTCATTTTATCTTTTTTTTTAATAAAGTTGGTACCAGAAGTATGGTGACACTTCTAGGCTGTCCTCAGCACAATCCTTTCTGATTTGATTAGGTTCAAATGATGCATTTCCCTGCACGTTTCTATGTTTCAAAGTACATGTGACAAATAAAACGAATCTTGGATCTTTACCTTTTATATGTGCAAGTGCATGTGGGCACAGGTGCAATGAAAAACTTATTTGCAACAGCGTCACAAGCAAATAGCATCAGATAAGCAGCATTCACAAGATAAACATAGATTAAAGATAATATATGCACTTTTTTTTTACAATGAAGAATACAGTTAGAACAAAATCGAATCTGGTTGCTTCAGTTTTTTCCCACATTCCAAAAATGTACAGGTTAGTAGTTAGTAAGTTGTGGGCATGCCGTGTTGGCGACATTTGTGGCTCCCTCTGGCATATACTCGAACTGCGCTTGTCACTGATGCAAATGGCGCCTTTCACTATATATTTTGATATTTCAATGTACATGTGACAAAAGTATTTATCTTTAAAGTCTGTTGTAGGTCAAAGTGGTCATAGCGTTTCTATACTGAAATAGTGAATATGGTTGTGCAGGTTGGTTCAGCAACTGAATGGTTGAGGTGACGTAGCAGTTCTTGAATCGGGTAGTGTGGGACTTCGGGCTTCTGCCCAATGGGAGCTCTGAGAAATGGCATGGCCTGGATGGTCATTGCTTTCTTGAGAGATCATTACATGCAGATACTACCTATGGTAGTGATGCACCATCAATAACTCTCTGAGACGTGAGGCGAGATATCGGCTTTTATTGGCTGGAAGAAAGAACAAGCAGCAATTGACCACCACACTGCATCCTGGAGACTGAGACCGGGCGGAGTCCCCAAACGCCTTTATACCGGGGTCCGGGGGAGGAGCCACGGTCAGCGGGAGGAGCCACAAGAGCAGTCAGTGGGGGGGGGGGCGTGTCCAGATAGGTATATGTAGTTCACCACAGGTAGAGAGGGATGTGTCTGTTTCTGCAACATACAGAGGTGGTCAGGAAAATAGAACTGTGGTGGAAGATCAACCATGATGTCAGTGAATGATGAAGCAGGCTTAACGACCAGCTATTTTAGTCATAGAAACTGTTTACCTGCTGTAGTACTCTTTGGCCCATCTAGTACATACTGAACTCTTATTCTGCTTAGTCCCATCAACCCGCACCTGGACCATAACTCACTAGACCCTTCCCATCCATATACTTATCCATACTTCTCTCAAATGTTGCAATCAAATTGGTTGCGTTGGTTGGTTCAAATTGTTAAAGGGAAATAGCTGTTCTTGAACCTTCTGATGTGGGAATTCAGGCTTCTCTACCTCCTGCCAGATGGTAACTGCTAGAAGATTGCATGGTTGGACCTGTTCCTAGTTCCTGTGTTGTTATGAAGCATGTCGAGAGTCATGAGGTAATATGCAGCTCTGGTGAGACCAGACTTGGAACACAGTGTTCGTTTCTGCTCACCTCATTATAGGAAGAATGTGAAAGCTTTAGACAGGTGCAGAGGAGATTTACTAGGATGCTGTCTGGATTAGAGAGCATGTCTTATGAAGAGAGGTTGAGTGAGCTGGAGCTTTTCTCTTTGGATCAAAGAGGATGAGAGGTGACTTGACAGAGGTGTATAAGAGAAGATGCATAGATAAAGTGGATAGCCAACATATTTTATCCAGGGCAGAAATTGCTAATGCAGGAGGGCATCGTTTTAAGGTGATTGGAGGAGATGGTGAGGGGGGTACGGTCAGAGGTAGGTTTATTTTTTACACAGTGGATACATTAGGGGCATTTAAGAAACTCTTAGTTAGGCACGTGGATGAAAGAAAAATGGAGGGCTATGTAGGAGGGAAGGGTTAGATTGAAGTTGGAGTAAATTCTAAGATCAAAGGACCGTACTGTGCTGTACTGTTCTATGTCATAGTGTTTTTGGAAACATTATTTTGATGTTTATTCATGCCAATTTTATACGTGTTTTAGTTTATGATCTGTTCTCAGAAGGAAACATCCCCAAATTGGGCACTGACAGGCAGATGAGGTTCCCTCAATCCCTTTTACAATTATCTTCAATCCCACGCCTCTCTGTGATTTATACATTGCAGTCTCCAGCCTTGGATGAGGCCGTATTTTAATGCAAATGTTTGAGCCACTTTTGTGTGCTTTTAGTTCAAGAGCAAGATCGTTCTCTGCCGTGTTGGTGTCATAATTGGGATATTAGTGGTGCTGGCGTTAATGTCATAATGACTCTCCTGTAAACAGTGCGTGGGATAGAGAACCGAATCATTTTCCATTATCGCCAGCTACTCAGAATATGGTGAAGTAAAACCCACACGGCTTTCAATCCGTTAAATTAGTGCGCAAAATACTTTGGATATGTTCCAACGGAATGTGGGCATTCCCCACTATTGACAGAAATGAAAATGGATTCTTTCTGTGTTAAGTAGATAGGAATTGCATCCAGATAACCGTTGATGCCGCCTGACCTGCTGAGTTCCTCCAGCATTTTATGTGTGTTGCTCTGGATTTCCAGCATGTGCAGAATCTTTTCTGTTTAGGATCTAGGAACATGGACATTGGCCAGTATTCAGTCCCACTCCTGACTTGGAGAAGGAGCTGCCTTCTTAGACAGCTCCAGTCCTTCTGGTGAAGAGGGTCCTGCAGCCCTGCTGGGGAGAGACTTCCGAGATTTAGACCCAGGGGCAATGAAGAAATGGCAACACATATATTTCTAACTTGGGATAGTGCTAGACTTGATTAGGTGATGGTGGTGCCCTGCCTGTGTTAACTTTGTCCTCAGTGGTAGAGGTCACAGGTGTGGACAGAGAGGAATAACTACGTGGCATTTGGTAGATGAAGCACACTATGACCTCGATGCACTGGTAGCGAGGAAGGAAGGAATGTTCAAGGAGGTGGGTGAGGTGCCACTCAAGCATCCTACTTGAGAGCCTAGGGAAATATGGCACCCAAACAGGCCTGCAGCCCAACCCAGAAGGAAGTTTTAGAGAAGTTGCAGAGGAGATTTATCAGAATGCTACCTGGATTAGAGCAAAAAGTTTGAGCAAGTTGATGCTTTTCTCTTTGGATGAGAGGTGGCTTGATAGAGGTACATAAAGTGATGAGGCATTGGTTGAGTGGATAGTCAGAGGCTTTATTCCCAAAGCAGAAATGGCTAAAACAAGGAGGCATAATTTTAAGGAAATTGGAGGGAAGTATAGCGGTGATGTCAGAGGTAAGATTATTACTCAGAGTGACAGGTGCATGAAGCACATTGCCATAGTACAAAGGACCAGAATTACACCATTTGGCCCATCGAGTCTGCTCCACCATTCCATCAGAGCTGATTTATTAACCCTCTCAATCCCATTCCATAACATTTGACGCCCTTACTAATCAAGAACCTATCGACTTCCTCTTTAAACATACCCAATGACTTGGCCTCCACAGTCATTTGTAGCAATGAATTCCACAGATTTACTACCCTCTGGCTGAACCTCCTCATCTCTGTTTTAAATGGATATCCTCTATTCTGAGACTGTGCCCCCTGGTCATAGAATCGCCCACTTCAGGAAACATCCTCTCCACATCCACACTATCTCTGCCTTTCAGTATTCGATAGGTTTCAATGAAATGCGCACCCCACCTGCCCCCACAACATTCTTCTAAGCTCCGTACAGGCCAAAAGCCATCAAACTTTCCTTGTACGTACATTAACCCTTTCATTCCCGGAGTCATTCTTGTGAACCTCCTCTAGGCCCTCTCCAATGCCAGCACATCTCTTTCTTAGATAAGGGGCCCAGAATTGCTTACAATACTCCAAGTGTGGTCTGACAAATGCCTTATAAAATCTCAGCATTACATCGTTGCTTTTGTATTCTAGTCCTCTCGAAATGAATGCTAATACTGCCTTTGCCTTCCTTACCACCAATACAACCTACAGAAGTTAACCCTTAAGGGATCCTGCACGAGGGCTGCCAAGTCCCTTTGTACCTTTGATTTTTGAATTTTCTCCCCGATTAGTGAATAAGGGGGTGGTGGTAGAGTCTGACACATTAGCGATTTTAAATAGGCTCATTGATGATAGAAAAATAGAGGGCTCTGTAGAAAGGAGGGGCTAGATTGATTTTAAAATGGGTTAAAAGGTCATTGTGGGCCAAAGGGCCTGTTCAGTGCTGTGTTGTTCTGCATTCTAAGATTACCATCGAAGATAGGCCCGTATCCCTCTGAACCTTTCCTATCCGTGTACTTGCCCAACTTTATTTTAAGTGTCATAATTGTACCCATGTCCAGCAGTTCCTTTGGCAGCTTGTTCCATATGCGTACCACCCTCAGTGTGAAATTCTTTCCCCTCTTACTTTCAACCCGTGCCCTTTAGCTTTGGACTCCCCCCGCCCTGGGGAAAAGACTGCGACCACTCCCCTTAATCATGTCCCTCATGGTGTTGTAAACCTCTGAAAGACCACCCTTCAGCCCCTTTCGCTCCAGTGAAAAAGGTCTTGAGACTCTCAACAACCGACATGTTGTTCACAGCATCTTTACAAATATGAATCGCACTTCTTTGTTTAATAATAAATAACAATGGCTTAGCACTTACTGATAGCATGCATTTCTTTCCAGAAATTTGCTTTAAGTGTGCCTGATTGCATTCGATATTTCTGATTCCCATTAATCTATTTGCAGGTCCCTGTTAGTACTAATTTGAAAGCCTTTAGTTTGAATGACTGCCAGGTTATTACCATGATAATATGCTCAGCCTCTAGCCTGTAGTTTTTCACTGGATTTGCAGTCTCTATTTATTATTTTTATTTAGAGCTACAGTGGAGTATCAGGCCCTTTTGGCCCACTGTGCCCATACAACCCAATAGTACCCATGTGACCAATTAACCTTCCAACCCATCGGTCGTTGGAATGTGGGAGCACCTCGAGGAAGCCCACACTGTCACAGGCAGCTGCGGGAATTGAACCTGAGTCACTTGCACTGTGATAACATTCCACTAACCCCTACGCTACCATGCAGTGGGTGGATTTCAATCACTATTCACTCTTGGTGCTCTGCCGAGGAAACCTTGGTCATTAAATTATATTTAACACCTTCCTTATTTTAAAATGCTTCCAACTAATAAGACCTTAAGACATAGGAGCAGAATTAAACCATTTGGCCTGGAGTGTGCTCCGCCAAGTCGATCATGGCTGATTTATTTTCCCTCCCAACCCCATTCTCCTCCTTCTCCCCACAACCTTTGATGCCCTTACCAACCAAGGACTTACCAACTTCCACTTGAAGTATACCAAGTGACTTGGCCACCACAGCCATCTGTAGCAATGAATTCCATGGATTCACCACCCTGGTCGCTGTTGTTCCTGTATTCCCTCATTCATTGTTCTGCATCTCTCACTGGTCGTTATGATAACTTTGAGCACGTTTAGCCCTCTGCTGCCACACGGTGATTACAGTCACAGACTCATTCAACATAAACAGGCCCTTTGGCCCAGCTCATCCATGCTGACCAAGATATCTATCCGAGTTTGTCCCATTTGTCTGTATTTGGCCCATATCCCATTGAACCTTTCCAATCCATCTACCTGACCAAATGTGATTTAAACAATTTAATTGTGCCTATCTCTATAGTTTCCTCTGGTAGCTCATTATACTGTGTATACTCACCGCCCTCAGTCTGAAAAAGTTACTCCTCAAGTACCTTTCTCCTATCTTTTTCCTCTCACCTGAAACCCGTGCCCTCTACTCTTAGACTCCCCTACCCTGGAGAAAAAGACTGACTCCTTATCTATGTTCCTTATAATTTTATACCATGGGTAAATAACCCCACTGTCTTGTGGGCAGCCTTGGGAGAGACGAAGGCTACAGGAGTAAATCTAGACAGAAAATCCAGAGAGGAGCCCCTAAAGCGGCTGGACATTATTGAACGTCCTTCCAGCTGTTCCTGCAGCTAAGCTGGTGCCAAACATAAGCTTTCCTTTAGACGACACTGGTGAGATCGAGAGGGGGATCTTGATGACTGGGCATCTCAGGATCTCCATACCTTCTGCCCAGGCTTGTGTAGATGATGAAAGAATGCTGAAGAAAGACTCTGATAGGAGAGGGGATGGGAGGAAGGGAAGAAGGAGGGGCACCAGAGGGAGGTAAAGAGAAGAAAAGGGATGAGAGGGGATCCAAAATGATTCATTGCCATTCTAGAGTTGATAACTCCATTCTAGAGTTGCTAACTCTATAAGATCACCCCTCAGCCTCCCAGAAAAGTGCTGGCCTATGCAGCCTCTCCTCATCACTCAAGCCTTACAGTCCCACTAACGCCTTTGTGAATCTTTACTACATCCTTTCCAGCTTAATGCCACCCTTCCTGCCGCTGGGTGACCAGAATTATATACAGTACATCAAGCGTGGCGTCACCAATGACGTGTACGGTTACAGTAGGAGCCCAAACTCCACACATTTCTCCTATCTCTTAGTAAGTTTGGTTAACAGAAATCTAAAATGCAAGCACAAATATGGGTGAGACAGTGGTTTATTTGGTAAATTCACGGCATCGCAACTCCAGAGATACAGGTTCAATCCTGACCTCGGGTGCTGCCTGTGTGGTGTTCGCGTGTCCTCTCTCCTCTGGGGCCGCTCCAGTTTCCTCCCACGTCCCAAAGTTACCTGTCTTGAGAGGTTAGCTGGCTGCTGTAAATTGGGGTAGCACCTTAGTGTGGCATTTAGCATATGCTATTATCGTTCCAGTGATCTGGTTCAATTCTGCCGCTGTCTGTAAAGAGTTTGTATGTTTATGTGGGTTTCCTCCGGGTGCTCTGGTTTCATCCCACGTTCCAAAGACGTATGGGTTGGTAAGTTAATTGGTCACATGGGCGTAACTGGATGGCGTGGGTTTTTTGTTTGGGATGGGAGGGCCTGTTGTTGTGTTGCATCTCTAAATAAAAATAATAATTGCCCCTGGTGTGGAGGTAAATCGTAGAATCCAGGGGTAGTTGCTGAGACTGTGAGGAGAATAAAAATGGGATTCGAGCCAGATTAGTGGCTGGTCAGTACAGACTCAGTGGGTTGAAGGGCCAGTTTCTGTGCTGCGTTTCCCACACTCCGAAGATTTAGGGTTAGTATACCACAGTGATGCTGGAAGCATGCCGACACTTGTATCCGGCGCAGTCTTTGCGGATTTGATTTGACACAAATGGTGCAGTTCACTGTATGCTTTGCACATGCAACTAGCAAAGTAAATCTTTATCTTGGCAAGTCTGCGCCAGTGTTTGTGTTTCACTCACACCTCCTCTTTTCTTTCTCCCAATGTGACCCTATTGTTACTTTTCCCTCAATTGTTTGTCCGGCCTCCTATTCCCCTCTGTCACTCCCTGTCAGAGGGATCTCCACGTCCTTACAGCTCTTTGGGAGTAGAATTTTTTTTCTCAGTTCCCACGAGGTGACTACCTACAATGGTGGCCTCTAGTTACGCTCTTCACAAGAGGAAATTGCCCCTCTGAATCCACTCGATAATCATCTTTACAAGCTCGACTAGGCACGTCATAAACTTCTGTTCTCAAAAGAAAAAGGATTTAATATTAACCATTGACATCAGCCTATATGCCAAGGTTTGTTCAAATGGCTGTCTCCCCCAACACAAGTGTTTTCGGTTTCCTGCTAATACGTTGGCTTAAGATGTGAGTTAAACACTAGGCATTAAAGTCATTACACTGATACTAAGCTTTTATTCACTTTATGCTGTTGGAAGAGTTCCATGTATTCTGTGACAGATTTTCACAGTCGTAGGGGCTGCATTAAAAAGCGAACATCTTCTAATATCATCACAAGTCATGAATTCGAGAGATTCTGCAGATGCTGGAAATCCAGAGCTGGCCAGGCAGCATCTCTGGGGAGAAATAAGCATAAAGGTTTTAGGCCGGGGTCCTTCCTCAGGATTGGAAAGGAAGGGGGGGTGTAAAGCCAGCATAAGAAGGTGGGGGAAGGGATGGTGCACAAGCTGGGAGGTGACAGGTGAAACCGGGTGAGGGGAAGGGAGGGGAGATGAAGTGAGAAAGTGGGAGGTGATAGGTGGAAGAAGTAAAGGGCTGAAGAAGGAATGTGATGGGAGAGGAGAGTGGACAGTGGGGGGGGAAAAAGGAAGTACAAGAGGCACCAGAGGAGGTAATGGGCAGGTGATGAGAAGGGGGAAGAGGGGATTCAAAATGGAGAATTGAGAAAGAGAGAATGGGGAGGGGGGGGGAGAAATTACCAGAAGTTGGGGAAGCAATGTTTGTGCTGTCAGATTGGAAGCTACCCAACAGAATATGAGAGAGAATCTATCCCCTACCAGCTTCTTACTTCATTCCCCCCCCCCACTTCACTACCTACCTAGGTTCCCCCTTTCCCCCCTTCACCTATCACCAGCTTTTAATCCTCCTTCTCCCTCGACCTTATTCTGTCTTTTTCCCCCTTCCTCTCGCGTCCCGATGAAGGTTCTCTGCTTGAAATATTTATTGCCCTCTGTAGATGCTGCCTGACTTGCTGAGTTCCTCCAGCAGTTTGAGTTTACTGTTCTGCCGTTGTAAGTTGTCGTGTGTTATGCATGCTCAGTGAGCTGTGTTTGAGTTAGATTGCTTGAAGCTTATTCAGGACACAAAATGCTGGAGGTTTTTCAACAGGTCAGGCAGCATCTGTGGAGGGGAGATTTTGAATTAAATTTTAGATCACAGCAGCAGGCCATTACCAATTGTACCCATGTGACCAATTAACCTACAAGCCTGTAGGTGTTTGGAATGTTGGAGGAAAACTGGAACAGCCGGAGGAAACGCACGTGGTCACAGGGAGTACATATAAACTCATTACAGACAGAGGTGAGAATTGAATCCAGGTTGCTAACGCTGCATTATCGTTCCGCTAACTCCTATGCTGTCGTGCTTCCCGCCTACGCAAGGAGGTGGAAGGAAGTGATGGAGGGCAAGATCTGGCAGGTGACAGGTGGCTCCAATTAAGGAGGGGTAGTGGGCAGATGGAGGAGGAGGGGCAATGGGAATAGTGACGGAGGCTGGGAGGTGATTGATGGATCCAGGTAAGGAGGCCTGATAGGCAGATGGAGGAGGGGGGTGATGGGAATAGTGACAGAGGCCGGCAGGTGATAGGAGGCTGCAGGCAGCGGAAGCTGGTAGGAGAAGATGATGAAGCATGAAATAAAGGGAGGGAGCTGGGGAGGGTAGAGGGGAATCGTGGGAGAGGAGTGAGTCCTGAAACAAGCCTAGAGATCGGTGGTGCTAAAAGTGCCGGACAGTTGTGCTAGCTAGCTCAGAATCAGGTTTATTATCGCTGACATTTGCCGTGAGGCTCGCTGTTTTGCATCAATACTTAAAATATACTACAAATTATAATAAGGAATATATATAAGAATGATATATGGATTCACTGTCCATTCACAAATCTGATGACGAAGGGGAAGAAGCTGTTCCTAAAATGTCGAACGTATGTCTTCAGGAGCCTGTACCTCTTCCCTGATGGTTGTACTGAGGAGAGGGCATTCTTGGGTAGTGCGGTCTTTCAAAATGGACGCTGCCTTTTAGAGGCTGTGTTCTACCCTGGGGATTCTGTTGCAATGATCACAGGTTAATGGATTTCAGAGGCACAGCAGAGGACTTTAATGCAACGGACGAGCTGCTTGCTGTTACTGCTGGATTTTTATGCATGGCTTTCAGACCTAAAGCAGCTTCCCACTCTTCTGGGAGAGCAGTTGCTACTGCGTGCTTCTGGGAATCATTTCAGCGAACTTGGAATGAAGTTCGCAGGCACTTCCCTGCTGCGCGTAGTGCTGCTGCTTCCCTGCTCCTCTGGCCTCCAGTGCTGACTTTGTGGAGTCTGCATGTGCAGCCACCTGGGTGTCCCCTGGAACGCTACAGCCTCCTCCCACATCCCAAAGATGTGCAGGGCGATACATTTAAAATCAACTTCATTCACCACCTACATTTACATGTACACTATTCAGCCAATTTGGACACATCTGGAACATTTGGTACCACACCTGGTACATTTTGGTCCAATTAAAAGCGACTGCCCTAATTTGTTGAAGTTTCAAGGAAATAGTTAAAAAGTATAAAAAAGACAAAACTTCCATTTAACTGAGTAACAAATTACGAATTTAAATGAAATACAGAGCAAATTTAAAAACTACAGCACTATAAAGTTATTGTTCCTAATAGTTATTGACGGAGAAGTTCATCTGCAGTATATGCTGCTGTGTTCTTTTGATTAACTGGGAACAAAATCAGCACAGACGCCTAGTGCAGATAATGGACTGGCTCCATGCGTTGCTTTTGACGATTGCTTCCTCTCAAAACCTTCATTTTCATTGCAGTATTCAAGATGATTGTCGATATCTTCAAATTCTTCCTAGTTCCTAACTTATTGAAGTAGTGAAATTGATTCATTTTCACTCCTGGCCATTTCTGACATCGCTAAGCCTGAATGTTTGAAACTGTAGTGAGCAAAACAGTTCTGAATTGTCTTACTGCTTATTTCTTGCTCACTATCAGAGACAAAAATCACTGGTTTTTGAACACAAACGTACGCAATTAGCGCGATTTTAAAAACTGCTCTAAGCACGGTGTAGCGTTTAGCGGAAACAGTTTCGAATGATCTAACTGCTTATTTCTTACCTCCTATCAGTAACAAAAATCACTGGTTTTTGAACACAAACGCATGCAACTGGCGTGATTTTCGTTCTAAGCACAGTGTAGTGTGCACCCAACTGACTCTAATTCAAAGCTTTGTCAGCAGTCTCCTGTCCCATTTAAGGAGCATAGTGTCCCAAATAGACAAAGGGAATACCGGCTATATTTTCAATTAGTTTTTGTGCTTTAAGAGTTAAACCAAATAAGCAGATTCCCCGATTAACCAATAGATCCATTAATCTGGAATCCAAATGTGGTTAGGGCACGACATGCAACAAAAACATTATTCAAGAATTATAAAGAATGTATCAATATATTAAAATAAAGTTGGAGGTTGAAGTGTGTGTGTGTATATATTAAAATGGACATAAGTACTAGCATGTATTTACAATGCAAACATTATATAAAGTGGTTTAAACTGTTTTCAGTACAGTGACTGGGATAATAATGAGTTTTGAGGATGGCTAACTAGAATAGTTGAGCAGATTAACTGCTGGAGGGAGGGCAAGAAACTTTTAAGTTGGTGTGATGTTTTTGTTTTAATAGCCCTACAGCACTTTCCAGACGGGAGCTTTTGGAAAAGGCAGTTTGCAGGGAGGGTAGCATCCACAATAACTTTTCCCGCACGATCCTTTGTCGTGGATGGTACAAGGTCTGCAGTCCGAGGTTGAACTGGGGGCAGCCCACAATGGTGGTGCCAACATAGCGTGCCCACCTGTACGCCTTTGGCACATTGGTGGGGTGGAGGTAGGGTAGCCAGAGTTTGTACTTTCTCCCCACAGCCACCGGTAGAAAGTATAAACTCCTTACTGAGAGTGGTGGGAATTGAACTCGGCCACTGGATCTATAAAGCATTGTACTGATCCTCGTCTTGCCAAGGGGGTGTGCAGCATTCAGAGGATCAAACTGCTCTTTTGCTTGAGAATAGTAAGATGAATCGTTAGACTCTGTACCACTTGCACAATCAGACATAAAGATAAATGTGAAATGTTTCAGACAGCAGACTGGAACTCTCTCTCTTGAATGGAAAATGGCAGGGATTAGGTGAGTCCTATTTTTAGAAATGAGTGGGTGTGTTTGATACTTGATGGCAACACAACTACCGATTTCTAATAGTCTGTGCTGGAGCAGTAACAGAATCCAGAAGTTTACCACCATATCTTGCATTTTTAAAAAAAATAGAACTGTACTCAGATGCTGCAAAACATATAACATTTGTACATACTGAAGATGTGATCCTTCTGTTATTAAGACCATTAGCGCGGAGTCTGTTTCTTCTTGTAAGGCACTGTAAAAGCCCTTCCAGCCCAGCCCACCTATGTGACCAATTAACCTACTAACCCAAACGCGTTTGGAATGTGAGCGCGAGGACTGGGGCACCCAGAGGATACACACGTGGCCGTGGGGGAAACAGACAGCAGGGGGAATTAAACCAGGGCTGCTGGCATGGTCAGAGCATTACGCTAACCACAACAACACTGTGCTGGCAACATGTAGCCAGTATAAGGAGGTGGAGGGAGGGGGTGGGCCGAGAGCTGGCGGGTGATGAGTGGATGCAGGTAGAGGAGAGGGGAGTGGGGATAGTGACAGAGGCTGTCAGGTGTTAGGTGAAGGCAACAGAGGGCTGCAGATGGTAGAGTCCGGTAGGAGAGGAAGGGAATCTATTCTGTAGGCTGTCTACGTACTTCTAACCAGAGTGGGTCTAATTGCTTCTCCCAGACAACCAGTGATATCACTATGATTGCCACCACTGACCAGAGAGTCAATTAGATGATCTACCAAAATCAAAGGGCGTGAATCCTGTGCTGAGTGTCTTATTTCCTGATGCCCCAAAGTCACTTACAAGTCTGGAACGTGATTCTGCTTGTAGATCTGGGCATACAGACCCAAAATTCCTTGAGAGTGGAGTTACAGGTAGATAGGGTCATAAAGACAGTTTTAGCACATTGCTCTTCTTAAATCAAAGTAATGAGTTAGGAGTGTTTGGATGTTGTGTTGAAATTGTGTAAGACATTGTGGAGGCTTAATTTGGAGAATTGTGTGGAGTTCTGGTCACTGACCAACAGGAAAGATTGAAAGAGTACAGAGAAAATTTAAAATGATATTTGCCAGGACTTGTAGACCTGAGTTAGGTTGAATAAGTTAGGACTTTATCACCTGGAGCGTAGGAAAATTAGGGGAGATTATATAGGTGTATAGCTGGAGTGAATGCATGCAGATTTTTCCCCTCAGGTTGGGCGAGACTCGAACTAGAGGTGATAGGTTAAGAGTGGAAGGTGAAATATTTAAGAGGAACCTGAGGGGGAGCTTCTCCACTCAGAATGTGGAACGAGCGGCCAGTGCAAGTGGTGCATGTGGGTTCAATTGTGACTTTAAGAGAAGTTTGGATGGGTACGTAGATGGAAGACTATGGTCCCAGTGCAGATAGATGAGACTAGGCAGAAGACCAGGTCAGGATGGACTGAATGGGTTGAAAACCCTATTTCAGTGCTGGAGTGCTCTGTGATTCTTCCCTCTTAGGAGCATGTTGACATCTCAATTGGAGAATCTGCATTTTCATAAATACAACATCTACTTCCAGTGAGTTTGTCAGTGTTCTGTTTCTATCCATAGAGACGGGCATTTTTTTTTTATCCTTATGGATTCACTTTATTAGAGATCCATTGTCCCTGTTAGAAATTTACTGATAAGTTAATGTTTATTTGTCTTTTGTTTGAAATCGATGAATTGTAGAGCATGAATTACGGTATTTTTATGCAAAGGTTGCATTGTGATTTTTGTGAACGTGGTTAACGATGAGAGAGTCCTTGGGATGGTAGGATAGAGGCAACACAAGCAGCTGGTGTCTGAAATATTTCATATTCGTCTTTGTGAAGATGGTGCACAGTGGAATCAATCACCTTACTAACCTCGAGCAAAGGAATAGATTGGTCATCTGAATATTCCACACACCTATCATAATGTAGCGGTTAGCAAAATGCTTTACAGCGTCAGTAATCTTCTGCCTACCCCTCCCCACGTTTCCTCTGGGTACTCTGGTTTCCTGCCGTACAGATTCCAGAGACGTGTGGGTATGCTACGTTGGTGCCAGAAGCACAGGAACAATTACAGGCAGTCTCCAGCACATCCTCAGATTGCGTTGGTCATTTAAACAAATGAACACCTCACAGTAAGTTTCGGTGACAAATGACAAATAAAGCTAAGCTTATTTTAAACCTTAAAAAGAGTCTAGCGTTGGGAATACATCCAGAGGGATGGAATGCAATTAGCAAAGTTCTGTCTAACCTGCACTGAAGTTTAAAAAAAAAGAGCTACTGGAGAATCTCAGTAGGTCAGACAGCGTCTTTGGAAGAAAATGGACAGTCAGTGTTTTGGGTCAAAACACTTCCTCCAGTCCAGATGAAGCGTCTTGGCCAAAATGTCAACTGGCCATTTCCTTCCCCAGACGCTGCACAACCCATAGATTTCCTCCAGCAGCTCAATTTTCACACCAAATTCTAGCATCTCATCTCTTCAAATCTGTAGTGAGCCTTTATTCGACTACATTTGCAGTGCTACGTATGTTCCTGGTGACTTCCTTAGAGGAAATCACAGCAGGGCAGGATAAAAGGATAATATATTTGTTTATTATTATTAAGTGAAAAGCATGCAGATCAGATCAAATCATGACACAGTGTATTGAGAAAGTGCTGTGCAGGCTGGCAAGGTGCCAGGCCATAATGAGGTAGATTGTGCAGTCAAGTGTCCATTTTGTCATACTAGAGGACAGTTCAATAATGTTATAGCAGTGGAAAGGAAGCTGACCTCGAGCCTGGTGGTAGGTGATTCAGTCTTCTGGGAGGGGGGAGAAGAGAGAATGTCTGGAAATAGTGGGGTCTTTGATTATGTTAGCTGCTTTATCATGACAGTGAGAAGTGTAGACTGAGCCCATAGAAGGGAGGTTGGTTTCCTTGATTGTGCTGAGCTGTGACCACAACTCTATGCAGTTTCTATGGTGTCTATGTCATCAGATTGGAGAGGTCAGCAACTTGAAACTCCTCAGTGTTATTATTTGAAAGGACCTGTCCTGGGCCCAGCACATAAATTCCATTACAAAGAATGCACAGCAGCACCTCTTCTTCATTTGAAGTTTGTGAATGTTTGGCATGACTTCTAAAACTTTGACAAACTTCTCTGGATGTGTGGTGGAGAGTATATTGACAGGTTGCATCACAGCCTGATATGAAAACACCAATGCCCCTGAAAGAACAAGCCTACCAAATGTAGTGGATACACCCCAATCCATCATGGGTAAAGCCACCCCCAGCCTTGGGCACATCAACACAGAGCGCTGTTGCAGGAAAGCAGCATCCATCATCAAGGATCCCCACCACCCAGGTTACGCTCCTCGCTGCTGTCACCAGGAAGAAGGTACAGTAGCCTCAGGACCCACACCACCAGGTTTAGGAACAATTACTACCCCTCAACCATGAGGCTCCTGAACTAGAGGCGTTAGCTTCACTCAACTTCCCTTGTCCCATCACTGAACTCTTCCCACAACCTATGGACTTGCTTTCAAGGACTCTTCGTCTCATGTTCTCTATATGTTTTGCTTATTTATTTTTCTTTTGTATTTGCACAGTTTGTTGTCTTTTGTCCATCCGGTTGTGTGTGGTCTTTCATTGACTCTATTGTGCTTCTTGGATTTGCTGTGTATGCCTGCAAGAAGAATAAATTTCAAGTGTTGCATATAGTGACATATATGTACTTTGACAATAAATTTACTTCCAACTTTAAATCTGATGGAAGAGGGGGCGAAGCTGTGTGTAAAAGATTGAGCATGCACCTTCAGGCTCTTGTAGCTTCTCCCTGATTATAGTAATGAGGAGAGGGCATGTTCTGGATGGCGAGGGTCCTTCATGATCGAGCCACTGCCTTTTGAAGATATCCTCGATGGTGGGGAGGCTCGATTCCATGATGGAGCTGGCTAAGTTTACAATCCTCTGCAGCTCTTTACTGATTGGCGCCTCTGCGCCAGACATTGATGCAGCCAGTCAGAATGCTCTCCAACGTACATTCTGTAGAAAGTTGCTAGTCTTTGATGACATGCCAAATCTCTTCAAACTCATTGATCTAGTATTTTGGCAGTGACCTAACAGAATTTTTCACAATTAAAGCTTTTAAGTTTTTAAAATTAAGGTTTGAAAATCTGCTTGTGAGGATGACAAAAAAAAAACAACATGGATTGTTCAAAAATCTGACGGCGGAGGGGACAAAGCTGTTCCTAAACAGTTGAGGCTCCTGTACTTCCTCCCTGATGATAGTAATGAGAAGAGGGCATGTCTTGGATGGTGAAGAGTTCTTCATGATGGAAAATGGTCACCATGAAGTCCAAGAAAATTTCAGATGAAGGATCTTATCTCAAGGAGTGGCAAGAATACAGAGGATCACACTGTTGGATTTAGATGAAAAAATGGAGAAAGCATAAGTGGAACATAAAGACTAACAGAGTGCTTGGACAGTATGCCCCATTTCTTTGCTGCATTCCATATGATATCCTTCCAAAGACTACCAGACTTTACTTGCTAGCAAAAGAAAGTCTGCAAATGCTGGAAGTCCAAGCAACATACACAAAATGCTGGAGGAACTCAGCAACTCTCAGCCCAAGGTGTCGACTGTATTCATTTCCATTGGTGCTGCCTGGCCTGCTGATTTCCTCCAGCATTTTGTTTGTGTTGCTTACACTTCACGTACTCACATCTCAAATAAGAATGCAAAGCGCCCCCCCAAAAAAAAACTTCTTCACACTACCTGTTTCCATCACCTTCCTGGGTTATCTTATTCCATGTATTCAACAGACACAGGGAGATGGTCACACAGCGTTTACTGTGTGTAAGTGAGACTGAGTTAGTGATTTGGAGTTGTGGGTTTAAATCCCACCATGATAACCCTGGCTTCTGCCACCTTCCTTTTCAGTCCTGATGAAGGGTCTTGACCCAAAACATCGACTGTTTATTCCACTCCTAAAGATGCTATATAATCCTTCAGTTATTGGAAGGATTATACATGGAATACTGCAAAGAAATGGGCCATTCTACCTAAACACTCCTGGCCTGCTGAGATCCTCCACCATTTTGTGCGTGTTGCTCAGGATTTCTGGAATCTGCAGAATCTCTTGTGTTTAGAATTTGAACTTGGTTGCTTAAATAAATGTGAAGTACAAGTGCAGTAGTGAAGTCAATGGATCAACATCAGAAGAACTAGGTTTATTGTAACTAAAATATGACATGAAATTTGTTGATTTGTCACTGCGGTACATAAAAATTACCATAAATTACAAAATTCAGTGATGCAGAAGTGAAGTAATGAGGTAGCATTCATGAACTATTCATGAATTTGATGGGGAAGAAGGAGGGAGGGAAAACTACCTCCCATTCTTCATATTTAACTCCAGATCCAGGGCTGTGCTGTTAATTGCTGGCTCTCCGTTTCCTTAGCAACCGTCTAAAGCAGAACCAAACTGTTTGCAATTCACACAAGTAGAGAGAGAACTAGCATGGATTCTTTTTAAAGGCAATTCCTGGCAAATAAACTGGAAGTATTTTGATGAAGTAACAGTGGGTTGATGGCCAAATGGGGTCAGCTTCGATAGGCATCTTGGTCAGCATGGGCCATTTGGGCAAAGGGCCTGTTTCTGTGCTGCCTGACTCTGTGAATCACTTCACAAATGATACGGGATATTAAAGCTAGAGTTGCCAGTACCTTTGTAAAAATGTAAATATCTACATTTTCAATGTTCTCTCCATCTGAACTAATACTTTCATTATTTGATCCCGAAGTGTGAGGCATCCTCAGATTGGTTACTTTGCCTCCAGTCACCTCAGAATCAGAATCAGGTTTATTATCACTGGCGTGTGATGTAAAATTTGTTAACTTAGCAGCAGCAGTTCAATGCAATACATAATACAGAATATATATATATAAAATAAATCAATCAATCGCAGTATATGTGCGTTGAATAGACTAAAAGAAGTACAAAAAACAGAAATACTATATAATAAAAAAGTGAGTCCAAGGGTTCAACGTCCATTCAGGAATCGGATGGCAGAGGGAAAGGAGCTGTTCCTGAATTGCTGAGTGCGTGCCTTCAGGCTTCTGTACCTCCTACCCGATGGCAACCCTGAGAAAAGGACACGCCCTGAGTCCTTAAGAATGGATGTTGCCTTTCTGAGACACCACTCCCTGAAGATGTCTTGGGCACATTGTAGGCTAGTACCCAAGATGGAGCTGACTAGATCCATAATCCTCTGCAGCCTCCTTCAAGGTTAAGGCAGAGATTGATAGTTTCTTAATTGGACACAGCATCAAAGGTTACAGGGAGAAGGCCAAAAATAGGGTTGAGGAGGGGAGAAAAAGGATCAGCTGTGATTGAATGGCGAAGCAGACTTGTTGGGCCAAATGGCCTAATTCTGGTCCTATGTCTTATGGCCTTATCATGACTGGGTTTTTGGAATTTAATCTCAAGAATCTCAAGTGATGGCATTGTTTTATTTAATCCATCCTCCGACATAGATGAGTTTGCAGCATCCATTTCTAGTTGCCCCTGAACCCCAAAAGTGGATCTGGAGTCACACATCTATAGGTACAGGCAAAAATGATAGATTGCCTCTCCTCAATTAATGTTAGTGAGACAAATTCAGAATCAGGTTTATTATCACTGACACGTATTGTGAAATGTGTAGTTTTGCAGCAGCAATACTGTGCGATATAGTGAAAAGTTCAATGTTACAACAAAAAATATAAAAAATAAGTAAGTAGTGGAAATCAGAGTTTTCATCAAAGGCCAGTAGTTTCATAGTGACTGTCACTTAGACTAATTGTTTGTCAGGATTCCAGCTTTACTGAGCACCTTGAGATAGTTGATCCTTTCTCCCCCTCCTCAACCCTATTTTCAGCCTTCTCCCTGTACCCTTTCGTGCTGTGTCCAATTACGAAACTATCAATCTCTGCCTTAAATATACTCAGCCGCCTGGTAACATATTCCACAAATTCACCACCCTCGGGCTAAAGAAATTTCTTGACATGTCTATTTTAAATGGACCCCCCTCTGACCTGAGGCTGTGCCCTCTTGTCCTAGACTCCCCCACCATGGAAAACACCTTCCTCGTTTTCCCCAGAAACTCACACCAGTGCTGCTCTGCTGTCATCCCTGCCAGCAGCTCCTTCCAATTCACTTTGGCCATCTCCTCTCTCATACCACTGTAATTTCATTTACCCCACTGAAATACTGCTACGTCAGACTTTACCTTCTCCCTATCAAATTTCAAGTTGAACTCAATCGTACTGCGATCACTGGCTCCCAATCGCCCTGCATGTTAAAATCTCCCATGACTATCATAACATTGCTCTTTTGACACGCCTTTTCTACTTCCTGTTGTAACCTGTGGTCCACATCCCAGCTACTGTTGGGAGGCCTGTATATAACTGCCATCAGGGTCCTTTTTTCCCTTGCAGTTTCTTAACTTAACCCACAAAGATCCAACATCTTCCAATCCCATGTCACATCTTTCCATTGATTTGATGCTATTCTTTACCAGCAGAGCCATGCCACCCCTTCTGCCTTCCTTCCTATCCCTCCGATGCAATGCGTAACCTTGAACATTCAGCTCCCAACTCCAAACATCCTTCAGCCACGATTCAGAGATGACCACAACATCATACCCAACAATCTGTAAAAGTGCAACAAGATCACCCACCTTATTTCTTGTACTCTGTGCACTGAGATATAACACTTTGAGTACTGCATTTGCTACTGTTTTTGATTCAGCATCCCTAATGCACTGATACTCGCCCTACTGGCTGCAATTTTATCCGATCATCTGCCTGCCCTTCCTGACAGTCTGACTGCATGCTATCTTAGCTTTTTTTTTTACCATTTGTCCTATCCTGAGTCCATTATTCCAGTTCCCACCCCCCTGCCAAATTAGTTAAACCCTCCACAACAGCTGTATCAAACTTGTCCATGGGGATATTGGTCCCCTTCGGGTTCAGGTGCAACCCGTCCCTTTTGTACAGGTCATACTTCCCCCAGAAGAGATCCCAATGACTAAGAACCTGAAGCCCTGCCCCCTCCACCAGCTTCTTAGCCACACATTATCTGCCAGATCATCCTGTTTCTACCCTCACTAGCGTGTGGCGCAGGCAGCAATCCAGAAATTACTATTCTGCAAGTCCTGCTTCTCAGTTTTCTGCCTAGCTCTCTAAATTCTCTCTTCAGGACCTCGTTGCTGTTCCTTCTTATGTCATTGGTACCAATATGTACCAAGGCATCTGGCTGCTCTCCCTCCATCTCTAAAATGCTGTGGATGCGATCCAAGACGTCCCTGACCCTGGCACCTGGGAGGCAACATACCATTCAGGTGTCCCGTTCACGTCCACAGAATCTCCTGTCTGTTCCTCTGACTATTGAGGCCCTTGTCACTACCGCTTCCCCTTCTCCCTCTTCACCTTCTGCACCATGGACCCATGCTCAGTGCCAGTTACCTGGTCTCTGTGGTGTTCCTCTGGGAAGTCATCCCCCACAACAGTGTCCAAAACTGTGTACTTATTATTGAGGGGAATGGCCACAGGGTGCTCTGTGCTAACTGGCCATTCACATTTCCATTTCTCCAGTCATCCAGCTACTCGCTTCCTGCAACTTCAGGGTGACTACTTCCCTGTTACTCTGATCGATGATCTCCTCACTCTCCCGTACAAGCTGAAGGTGATCCAGCTGCTGCTCCAGATCCCCAACACGGTCTTCAAGGAGCTGCAGCTGGATGCGCCATGCAGATGTAGTTCCCCGGGAGACTCTGGGTCTGCCTGGACTCCGACATCCGGCTTAAAGAACACACAACACCCATTTACTACACCAAGTACAGCAAGGGAGAGAAAAAAAGGGAACCGTAGCAGAAACTTAACCAGAGCCAATGCCTCTTCTGAGCCGAAGCCTCCCTTGAGCCAAAGCCTGACACTCCTACCTCACCGCTAGCCTACTCCCAACAATGGCCGCCCCACTTGTACCTTCTGTACTTGTATTTAATTCGCTGTGCTCTGCTCCCGCTGCTGATTGGACCTCTGGAATATCCAAACACCCGCAAAGATCTCCTTTTAAAAGAAACCTTGTTGCTATGCTGTGCTCCCGCTGCTGATGGGGCCTTTGGAATGTCCAAACGCCCATGAAGGTCTCCTTTTAAACAAGCATCGCTGACTTGCGAGAGGCCTTGTCACTGTGCTCTGCTCCCGCTGCTGATTGGGCCTCCGGATTCTCCGGAATGATCACGGGTCTCGACCCAAAACGTCGACAGCTCCCTTCCCCCTTACCTGGTGTCACCAATCACCCCTGCCAGTTTGAATTCCTCCCCTTTGCCTCACTACTTAATCTGCTTTCTTCCTCCTTCCTTTCCAGTCATCATGAAAGGGCCCAGCCCGAAACCTCGGTTGTTTATTCCCTTCAATCGGTGCTCCCTGACCTGCTGAGTCTCTCCAACATTTAGTGCATATTGCTCAAGGTTTCCAGCATCTGCAGAATCTGTTGTGTTTAGAATTTGAACTTGCTTAAATAAATCTTTATGAATGGTCTACGTAGCCATTCTCCGCAGTTTGATAGGATGGTAAAGGAGACCTATGGCATGATTGCCTTTATTCGTTGGGGCACTGAGATCAAGGGTCCAGAAATTATGTTGCAGCTTTATAAAACCATCGTATCTGGGGTACTGCGTTCAGTCCTGCTTGCTCCATGACAGGAAGGATGTGGAAGCTGTGGAGAGTGCGCAGAGGAGGTTTAGCAGGATGCTGCCCGGACTAGAGGGAATTTGCTTTATCGAAAGGTTGGACAAACGTGGGTTGTTTTCTGTGAGGTGGCGGAGGCTGAGGTGAGACCTGATAGAGGTTTATAAGATTATGAGAGGCATTGATAGACGGTTTCTTTTTCCCAGGGTCAAAGCACATAATACATCAGAGCTTGATTTAAGGTAAGAGGGGGTATATTCAAAGGAGAGGGGCAAGTTTTTTTTTAACACAGCCCCTTGAATGCCCTGCCAGGGATGGGAGTGGAGGCAGATACGAGCCAGGTGCTTAAGAGGCTCTTAGGCAGGCAAATGAATTTGAATAAAATGGAGGGATACGGACCTTGTATAAGCGGAAGGGACTAGTTTAGCTAGGTGTTTAATTCCCAGTTTCATTAGGTCAGCACAACATCATGGGCCGAAGGGCCTATCCTGTATTGTACTGTTCTATGAAACCCACTCATCTCTAGGACAGTCCGGTAGCATAGCAACTAGAATAACGTTTTATGGTCCCAGCAATTGGGATTCAATTTTCGGCAATGCCTGTAAGGAGTTTATACATTCTCCCCGTGGCCGCATGGGTTTCCTCCCAGTGGTCCAGCTTCCTCCCACGTTCCAAAAGGGTTAGTAAATTGTGGGGATGTTATGTTGGTGTAAAACATGGAGACACCTGAGGGCTTCCCCCAGAAAATCTCACAAGCGATGCATTTCACTCTACATTTCGATGTACGTGTGACAAGTAAAGCTAATCTTTAATTGCTGGTAGCCATTGTTCAAAAGATGGAACCGACGGGAAGTTTCAGCACTCCCTCGTGGCCCAGACACCTCTGGGTAAGTCTCAGTCTGGTCACACGGCAACAAGGTACAGCTTCCCCACATCGTTCCACCTTCATCTCTGTCCTCGCTGCAGACAATACTGCTGCTTTGCAGCTCCAGGGACCCTGGTTCGAGTCTGACTTTGAGGTGTTGTCTGTGTGGAGGACGCATGTGCTCTCGGTGACCTCGTGGGTCTCTGCTGGCTCCCTCCTGTCTCCTCCCACATTTCAAAGGCGTACTAGTGAGCTGGCTGGCTGATGTAAGTTAATGAGTCAAAGGACAGATGTTGGGTGCAAGTGGGAGAGAAGCTGGCAGGGATACATCAAAATCAGAACCAAATTTATTCTCACTTAACATACGTCATGAGGTGTTGCTTTGTGGCAGCTGTACAGTGGAAGACATAAAAAATTTAGTATAGGTTCCAAAAGTTAATAAATGCACGGATAGATAGATGGGGGGAGAGAGAGAGGGGGAGCACTACTATCCCTGTAGTGACCTGTTGACAGCTTGCACTATCAGGGACCTCACTCTGTTTCCTACATCTCCTATGGTCAGAGACTTCCAGATGAATTGAATAAATTCATTAAAAAACTGAAAAAGTTTATTGAAATTAATGATTTTTAAATGCATTCATTAAAAAACATGTAAATTCAATAAAATCATTAATATGAAAATGAAGAAACCTCTGAGCCATTTTTAATTATCATTGACATATGTTTTGTGGCAGCAGTACAGTTCAAGGCATAAAATATTACTATAAATTGCAATAACATGTAAATAAATATGCAAAAGAGGAATAATGAGGTCATGTTCATCGACTGTTCAGAGGGAAAAGCTCTTTGGGAATCATTCAGTCTGGGTTTTTCAGGCTCCTGTACTTCCTCCCCCAATGGTAGTGATGAGAAGTGAGCTTGTTGTAGAGGCTGATGATGTTCCGGTCAAAGGATGTGAGTGGGAATTAGCATAGTTACTGATATGTGTCAGTATGTACCTAATGGGCTGAATGGCTCATTCCTATGCTGTTACAGCTGAGAGTTATACCAGGTGAGTTTTCAGTAGGTGTAGGTAATGCTTTCACACACTATCTGGCTTTCACTGTTCACCATCTGTCCATCCTCTCAATCTCCCTAGCAACCGTCTGAAGCAAACCAAATTGTTTGCAATTTGCACAAGTGCGTATTGATTGGAGAGAACCAGCATAGAGTTGTTAAAGACAACTCACACCAAACAAACTGGGAGTATATTGATGAACTAGCAGAGCGGGTTGATGGGTAAAATGCAGTCACGGTTTATGTGAACTTCCAAAAGGCCACAAAATCTGTGTGTCATGAAAACCAAAGCCCGTGGATTAAAAATAGTCGTAACATGTTCTAGGAACAGAAACGGTGAATGATAGTGGAAGGTTGGGTATTATACAGGAGGGAAGTGCACAGCTCAGTTCCCCATAGATACACGGTGGTATGCATTCAGACAGTTTGCATCACGAACTATTAGGGAGGTGCCGATGCACAAGATCACAAGATGATACAGCTGCAAAGTGGCCACAGCCCTCCCCACTGTTGAAGACAGCTTCACGAGACAGTGCTTCATGAAGGCACCATCCTTCATGAAAGAGCCCCACCACCCAGGACAGGCCCTCTTCTCATTGCTACCATCAGGGAGGAGGTACAGGAACCTGAAGATCCACACTCAACATTTTAGAAACACCTTCTTGCCCTCCGCCATCACATTTCTGTGTGATCCATGAACACGACCTTGTTATTCCTTATTTTTGTACTATGTACCGGTATTTGCTTTATGTCTTTGAACGGTACTGCTGTTGCGAAAGAGAAAACTTCATGTTATCTAATATTGATGAGACTGATTCTGAATTTTCTGGTCTTTTACAAGACCGTAAGATATAGAAGAAGAACTAGACCATTTGTCCCATCATGTCTGCTTTGCCATTTGACTATGCCTGATTTTCCCCCCTCTCAAGCCCATTCTTCTGTTTTCTCATAACCCCTGATGCCCTTACTAATTGAGAACCTATCAACCTGCACTTTAAATATACCCAGTGATTTGGCCTCCACAGCTGTCTGTGACAATGAATTCCACAGAGCACCACCCTCTGGCTAAAGAAATTCCTCCTCAGCTCTGTTCTAAAGTGATGTTCTTGTATTCTGAGGCTGTGCCCTCTGCTCCTAGACTCTCCCATTATAGGAGACATCCTCTACACATCCATTCTAACTAGGCCTTTCAATATTCCATAGGTTTCAGTGAGATTCCCCCCCATTCTTCTAAACATCAGTGAGTACAGACCCAGAGCTATCAAATGCTTTTTAAACTGTACGCTGACCCTTTCATTCCTGGGATCATTCTCCTGAACCTACTCTAGACTCTCTCCAATGGCAATACAGCCTTTCTTAGATAAAGGGTCCTTCCATTCAGAAGCTGTGCCTCTAATCCAAGAGAATCCCACTATTGGAAATGTCCTCTCCACATCCTCGCCACATCCATTCTATCTAGGCCTTTGAGCAATTAATCTTCTTTAAAAACTATCCTTAACCACTTACTAACAAAATAATCACTGCATTAAATCCATGGCACACTGATGCATAAAATGCAAACCGTTTCAGCTCATAACCTAGCAGTAATAAAGATAGCACTAATAACATAATAATAATGCTTGGGCTTTTTCTCCATCTGAAATAACATTGGCTCTTGCCCTTACTGAGTTTCTTCCTCTAGCTATGTCACGTCTAAAGTCCTGAGCACCAACTTCCTTCGCAAGTTAAAGGAAAACAGTTTTAGTGTGCATTGAAGGGTACCACATTAACACAAGTTGTTATTGTTGGTCTGGAGACACTTCCTTCCAACCTCTTACTGCAGTTAACACATCAAAAAATGTGCTAAAGTGTGACAACACTTAAGGGCAGCTGTCAATCTGAAGGCGTGGATTCCAGTGTTCATGGAAAAGATTGTAATCTGTAAATAATAACTTCATATTAAAACTTGCTTAGCAAAATCCATACCTTGCTAAATAAATTTCTGATCGTATAAATAATACGTCAAAAAAAACAGATTCTGCAAATTTGAAATGAAGGCAGAAGATGTGAGAAGAACTCAGCAAGTCAGGCATCATCTGTGGAGAGAGGAATAGAATTAACATTTCAGGTTGAAGATCATTTGTGAGCATTTGACCTGAAATACTGATTTAAAAATCTTCCTCCATGGGTGCTGCCTGACCTGCTGAATGCTTCTAGAATTTTCTGGTTCTATTATATATACATTAATATAAAATATATGCTCCTCATTTGCAGAACTGAGAAATCATTCTAAAATTGAGAGTAATCTTCCGCATCTGTACAGAGAAAGTTTTGATATTTGGGTGGAAATCACTTGTTCTGAGATCCACTTAATTGGTTTTCAAAATGAAAAAGCCTTAACATTTGAGAATAGGATTTATGTTTATTGATATATGTTGCTTTACCTGCAATAAACCTGTTTATTGAAGTGGGGTAGATATCTGTGGGTAACTTTTCCAACCGCATTTAATTAGAGAATTTGAAGTTTTACTTAAATTCCTAACTTGGGGTAAAATTAAAATGCTTGAACCTACACAAGAGTCTATCATTGCAAGTGCAACACATTATTCTTGCTTGGAAGCCATCTAAAGGCAAGTGTGCACATACACTTCACTGCATGTCTCATACTTTTGTATATGTGCATTGCAATTTTTAAATTGCATTTTGCCAATGTGACCATTTCTATGCTTAACCAGGACTTCCTGTAAAATGAGGCATAATTATGCTGTGAAGCCAATCAAAGTGTTTCCTGAAAAAAGCAGCAGTCCTTCTCTCATGTCAAATTCTAATGAAAGGGCAAAGAATGTCTTTGTTCATCAGAGAACGCTTCTCTCCTTTGAACATCAAATAGAGTTCCATCCAAAACCTTCAATGGCAGCTGCCTCTCAATGAGAATTTGAAAATATACCTGAAATGTCAGAGATCAGTTCATCAGCTGCTTAAAAATGTCCCACTGACAAATGGCTTTTCAGTGACGAGCTGATAAAGGTTATCTTATTTGTCACACGTGCATCAAAACATACAGTGAAATGCATCATTTGTGCCAAATCAAATCAGTGAGGATTGCGTTGGAGGCAGCCTGCAAGTGCCACAGCGCTTCCTGCACCAACGTAGCATGCCCGCAACTCAGTGACCCTAACCCATACGTGTTTGGAACGTGGGAGGAAACCCACATGGAGATCGTACAAACTCCTTACAGGCAGCAGCAGTAATTAAACCCCGATCAGTTATTACTGGCGCCGTACTGGTGCCGGCCCAATGATATCGCAATCTCATGAAGCACTTCACCTGACCGTGATGCAGGTACTCAATACGGAACATCGGCTGTCCCTTTCCCTCCACAGATGCTGCCCAACCCTCTCAGGTCTTCCAGCCATTTGATCTTTTGTGCTCCAGGTTCCAGCATCTGCAATCTCTTGTGTCTGCACCCATACTGTAGGTAGGGTGAATACGCAACTGTGGCAAATCTTCAGTTCATTTATTTTTAATTTTCTTCTCCTTGTGTCTGCGAATCAGGACGTTAACAATCTTGGGAAGTAGGTAAATGGTTCCCCAATAATTGACCAAGAATTAAATTATGGGTTCATGCACAGACATCTATCTCTTAACATTAAAGACACACATAGTTCTCCTCCCAAAAGCCATCCAATTTCACAATTTCTTGATCTCAGGTGAGTTGTGAAAAGGCTTTCATTTCTATAGCACCGTACACAGCCCCAGCACACTCCGTGATTGCAGTGTGGTGATGCAAGGTTGTGATAATGACAAAATGGTCAAGGAGGATTTATTTATTGTTCTGAGGGACAGATACTGACCAAGGCACTAATCCCTTCATCAGCATTATATCATTGTATAACAGAACAGTGCACAAAAAGGCCTGGACTAGTGGTAAACAACTAACTTTGAACTACACACCTATAAGACATAGGATTAGAATTATGCCATTTAGCCCATCAAGCCTGCTCCACCATTCGGTGATGGTTAACTTATTTTCCCTCTCAACACCATTCTCCTGCCTTCACCCTCTAATCTTTGATGACCTTTCTAACCAACAGTCTATCAGTCTCTTCTTTAAGTATACCCAATGATTTGGCTTCCACAACCGACTGTGGCAATGAATTCCACCGATTCTAGCTGAAAGAATTCCTCCTCATCTCCGTTCTATTCTGGGGTTTTTCCCTCTGCTCCTAGACACCCCCACAACTGGAAACAGCCTCTTGATCTAGGCCTTTCAAAATTGTGTACCTCGCACTCCCCCGCCCCCCCCCCCCCCCCATTCTTTTAAACTCCAGTGAGCATAGGCCTGGAGCCATCAGTTGTTCCTCGTATGTTAATATTTTCATTCCTGGGATCATTCTCATGAATGTCCTCTTGATCCTCTCCAATGCCAACACGTCCTTTCTTAAATAAGGGGCCCAATACTACACATAATACTCCAAAGGGGCCTGACCAATGCCTTAGGAAGCCTCAGTGCCAGGCAATGGCGATGTCAAACAAGGAAACAACCCGCTCTCGCCCTCTCTCATTCAGTGGCATTGCCATTCCCCCGACCCCCCCCCCCCCATGTCACCAAACCCCCCACCGTCATCCAATTCCCCACCATCATGTGATCAATTAACCTACAACCCTTTAGAAGCTGGAGCGTCCGGAGGAAAGCCACGCGGTCATGGGCAGAGAGTACAAACTCTGTAGAGACTGTGATGGAATTGAGCCTGGGTTGCTGGTACTGTGATGGTGTTACACTGACATGCCACCCCAGCAGTGTGATGGAACACTGTCCACTTGCCTGGATGAGTGCAACTTCAATAAAACTCAAGAACCTTGACACAACAGCCTGCTTGATAGAGACACCATCCACACCCATTCACTCACTCCCCTACGGGCACACTGCGGCAGTTTTGTACCATCTACTGGGCGCTCTGCAGAAACTGGCCCAGACTCCTCAGGAGCCACCACTTCGACCAGCTGGAAGGACAAGGGCACCAAAAGGCTGGGGAACTCCACAGCCTGGATATGGCCCTCAAGGCCATAGAGCACAGAAATACCACATCATTACGTACACCAGTCCATCCACTCGTCAATGCAAACATCTAATTAGCTGATCATTTGGCAACAACTCAATGCATAAAAGCATGCAGACATGGTCAAGAGGGTCAGATGTTGTTCAGACCAACTATCAGAATGGGAAAGAAATATGACCCGAAGTTACTGGAGTTACTGTTGGTGCCAGACAGGGTGGTTAGAGTATCTCAGAAACTCTAGAGTTTACAGAGAATGGTGCAAAAAAGGGAAAAAAAACATTCAGTAAGCGGTAGTTCTGTGGGAGCAAATGCCTTAACGTGAGAGGTCAAACTGGTTCAAGCTGACAGGAAGGCAACAGTAACTCAGATAGCCATGTGTTACAACAGAATTGTGCAAAAGAGCATCTCTTTATGCTCAACATGTCGAACCTTGAAGTGGATGGGCTTCAGCAGCAGAACACCGTTAACATACACTCAGTGATCTCTTTCTAGGTTCAGGAGGCCGAAAAACAGTGGCCACTGAGTGTATATTCCTGTTCCTTCACTGCTGTTGGGTCAAGATCCTGGACACCCATACTTAACACCATTGTGGGTCTGCCCACATCTCAAGGACTACAATGGTATAAAAAGGTGGCTCACCACCACCTCTCGGGCAACTAGGGATAGCCAATTAAATGCTGGCTCAGCCTGCAAAGATATCATCCTTTATATGAATGACAGAAAACGGGCCCATTACGTCAGTAAACCTCAGTTTTGATGTTTTGTCTAAATGAAGCATCTTTGACAATGCCGCTCCCTATCAGTTGTTGTGTTGGAGATTCAGCCATGATTAGTTTGCTCTTTGGCTCCAGCGGAAATATAAATCAGAACATGTTGTGAAATAAACTGTCGGTCATCACGGATTACAGTCTCATACAGTAGCTTACACCCTTTCGCTCCACTGCATGTTGCTTGGAATAACTCTGCTCCTGAATGAATGCAGAATTGTTTTTTATCAGCTTCTTGGATAAAGGTGTCAACGTGTTTATTTAAACAGCAGCTCAGTTGTTAGAGAGATCTCCTACTTTGATGCTGAAAACTTACTGTGCAAATTCAACCCACAGAGGTGTCACAAAGAGACACTACCCCGCACCGTAGACACTACACAGCACTGCATGAGGAGCTTCGCCAACAAGCGAAGATCCATTATCGCAAACATAAGAGATTCTGCAGATGCTGGAAAGCCAGAGTAACACTTACAAAATGCTGGAGGAACTCAGCAGGTCAGGCAGCATCTATGGAAAGGCATAAAGAGTCGATGTTCCCGGCTGAGACCTAGAATCAGGACTGGAAGGCGGGGGTAGGAGGGAGATTTAGAATAAGAAGGTAGGGGCTATTACCTCCCAGCTTCTCACTTTATCCACCCTCCCCCTCCCAAATACTTACCCCCAGTGGGCTTCACCTTCTAGTTTGTACTCCTTCCCCTCCCTCACCTTATTCTGGCTTCTTCCCCCACTTTTCTGGTTCTGATGAAGTCTTGGCATAAAACGTCAACTGTGTATTCCTTTCCATAGATGCTGCCTGACCTGCTGAAGTCCTCCAGCATCTTGTATGTGTTAACTCCAGCAAAGATTCACTGCTATAGCTTTGGGCTTGCTTAGTGATCATGTTACCCATTGATAAGACTTCACCTGCTAAATTGGAATCTGAATCAGAATCAATTTGATTGTCACTGACGTGTGTTGTGAAATTTGATGTTTTGTGGCAGCAGTACCACGCGAGACCTAAAGTAAATTACAATAAGAAATGTATAGACTGTGAGCTCAAGAGGCCACTTGTCGTCCTGGGGAGCAGGTCGATAGTCCTATAACTGGGTTAGAGGCTGTTCTTGAGACTTGTGGTATCTGCTTTCAGGCTTTTGTATATTCTGCTGGATGGAAGGAGGATGAGGTGAGGATTCCAGGATGGGTGGGTCTTTGACCGTATAGGTTGCGTTACCTAGGGATTGAAGAGGTACAGACAGAGTCTATGGAGGGGAGGCTGGTTTCCGTCATGGACGGAGCAGTTGCCGAGATGCTTCTGGATAGGATGAGGTCTATGGTGCGTTGACAAAGATCGGTGAGGGTCAATGGGGAGGTGCTGAATTTCAGTGAAAGTGCAGTGCAGGCAGACAATAAGGTGCAAGGGCCGTGACGACATAGACTGAGAGAGCAGTACTGGGGACCATTCAGTAGCTTTAAAACAGCAGGATAGAAGCTGTCCTTGGGCCTCAATTGTACCTGCCTCAGCTTCTTTCTCTGGCAGCTCATTATTCCATATACTCACCACCCTCTGCTGGAAGAGGTTGCCCCCCCCTCCTCCCAGGTCCCTTTTCCCTATGTGGTGAGGGATTTGAGTTGGTGTCTTGGTCATGAAGTTCATCACTAGTCCACTGAGCCGCTTATTTCCATTCAGACTATGATTATAAACCTTATTATTAAAATGATGTTTAAAAGAAATGATCACATATCCTAGCAAGAATGAAGCAGCATTGTTGTTCTGATTATGCACTGAGGATTTCTCCACGTGCAATCACAGACGGTGACATTTCCAACTCGTCTTAGTGAATATTTGTTATGCAGTTTTTGGTACCCATGTAACGTCACTCCTCTGAAATGCATCCGACCATCTGTGTTTCATCACACTGCATTTACGCAAAGTTCTCTCCCCACACACACTCACACACACACACACACACACACAGTCCTGAGGCCCTCCCTCCTGCACCAACTCCTTAGTCACGCGTTAAGCTGTATGATCTTCCTATTTCTAGTCTCACTAACATGTGGCATGGGAGACAATCGTGAGATCACGACCCTGGAGGACCTGTCCTTTAACTTGGCACCTAAGTCCCTGAAGCTCTCTTTGCAGGGCCTCATCGCCCATACTACCTATATCATTGGTATCAATGTGGACCACGGCCTCTGACTGTTCACCCTCACCCTTTAGAATGCTGTGAACTTGATCTGAGATGTCCTGGCACCCAGGAAGCAACATACAATCTGGGAATCTCATTCTCGTCCAAAGAACCTCCTTTCTGTTTCCCTAATCAATGAATCCCCTATTACTACAGCTTGCCTCTTCCCCCCCTCTTCCCGTCTGAGCTGCAGAGTCAGACTCGGTGCCAGAGACCTGCTCACTGTGGCTCCTCCCTGGTAGAATGTCTTCCCTACCCCCAACAGTATCCAAAGCAGTATACTTATTATTGAGGGCAATGGCCATAGGGGTACTTTGCACTGGATGCCAATTGCCTTTCCCTCTCCAGACAATCACCCAGGTACCTGCCTCCTGCAACTTGGGGGTGACTACTGTACTTCCCTGTAGCTCCTATCACTAACCCTGGACCCATTCTCAACACACCAGGTATGGACTAACAAAAAAAACTTACTTGAAGCCTGTGTCTGTTCTTGCTCAAGCCTGCTCTCCCTGAAGCCTGTTGCGCCAAGCCCAGAGCACTCTAACACTGCCCCACTCACGCACTGGCCGCTCCGCTTACACCTCCTTTCTTTCTTTCTTTTGGCTCAAACAACGGCTCACTCCCGACAAGACCTGCAGTTTTCAAATGGCTCCTGCCCTACAAGATCTCTCATTTACTAGTCCAAACAGTGATCGAAGCAGACACAACAGTGATGTTTAAGAAGCTTTTCGGCTGACCCATGAATATGCAGGGAATCGAGGGATATGGATCACGTGCAGGCAGAGGAGATTAGTTTGATTTGATATCATGGTCAGCACATATGTTGTGGACTGAATGGCCTGTCCTGTGCAATATTGTTCTCTTTTCTATGTTTTAAGTGTTCCTCTTTTTGTTCATTCTCAAGGTCTGACGGTGAAGATCGCCGAAATGTCTCCCTTCCTCCGCATCGGTTTCTCCAGTTTTGACATCGGACCTCCACAGCCGGCCGAAGACATCCAGAACCCTTACTGTGCAGTGATTGTGAAAGAAATAGTGGACACGGGTAGGAATCTCCTTTCCTCCACTCACACTGAATCATCACCGTGCAATTGTTTTCAAACTCAGTGGTATGGTAGCATAGTAGAGGGCTTAATCCTATTACAGTATGAGTGACTCAGGTTCAAATCCCGTCGCCATCTGTGTTCACTCTCCCTGTGACCACATGGGTTTCCTCCGGGTGCTTCAGTTTCCTTGCACAAAGACGTATGAGTTAATAAGTTAATCAAAGATAAAGATTATCTTTATTTATCACATGTACATTGGAACATCGAAACATACACTGAGTTCTGTTGGGGGGAAATGCCCTGTTAACGAGAGAGGTGAGAGGAGAATGTTCAGACTGGTTCAAGCTGACAGGAAGGCGACAGTAACTCAAATAACCAACGGTGGTGTGCAGAAGAGCATCTCTGAACGCACACCATGCCGAACTTCGCAGTGAATGGGAAGACCACACTGGGTTCCACCCCAGTTCCTAATTAAGTGGCCACCAAGTGTACAGTGAAGTGCATCGTTTGCGTCAACAACAGACACATTCTGAGGACGTGCTGGGGGCAGTCTGCACGTGCCGCCATGCTTCCAGTGCTAGCATTGCACGCCTGCACTTTACTAACCCTAACCCATACATCTTTGGAACGTGGGAGGAGGCTCACCCAGAACATACTGGGTTACACACCCCTTACACACACAGGCAGGATTGAATTGCAATGGCTGAAATTGGGAACTGTTGTGCTAACAGCTACGATACTGTAATTGGCCACATGGGTGCAATTGGGCAGCTCGGGCCCATTGGGCTGGAAGGGCCTATTGCCATGCTCTATCTCAAAATAAAATCGACAAATAAAACTTAAGCACTGAACTGAGCATCCATGAAATTCGTGGAATCTCCACTTTTGGTACCTTGCTTAAAATGGCTGCAGAAAAAGCACCCTTTGTTATCAGAGGCCAGTTCTATACGCCAGCTGCCAGTGTAGATCCTCAGAGTGTCCCTGCTCAGTCAGTTGCCATGGCAACCTCTTTGGACCCATCATTTTTTCCATGATAGGATCGTTCCCGGAATCCCTCAGGACCACATTTGGCAAAGTAACCTGGAAATTGGTTTATTATTGTCACATGTACTACCATAGACTGAAAAGCTCCGTTTTGGCGTGAGATCCAGGCTCAGCATTTCAAAACAACGGTATGTTGAGCTAACACAAAAAAATAGTAACAGAATGCAGAATGAAGTGTAGGTAGACAATAGGGTACAAGGCCCTGTCAAGGTAGAGAGAGTGAGAGGTTGAGAGTTTGCCTTCATCATACTAGAGGTCCATTCAAGTCACTGATAACATTGAGATTGAAGTTCATCTTGAGCCTGGTGCTCTGTGTTCTCAAGCTTTTGTATCTGCCTGATGGAAGGAGGTAGAAGAGAGAACGTCCAGAGTGGAAGGAGTCTTTCATTATTGGTTGGCTACCAGCAACTAGTGATGTTCCGCAGGGGTCTGTGCTGGGTCCGCTACTTTTCACGTTATGTTTAATAATCTGGTTGATGGAATTGATGGCTTTGTGGCCAAGTTTGTGGACAGTGCCAAGACAGTTAGCAGTGGGGATGCAGGAAGTCTGAAGAAGGATTTGGAGAACGGATAGATAAGGGACAGATGGAATATAGTGTAGGGAAGTGTATGGTCATAGGAATGAAGGTGTAGAGTATTTTCTAAATGGGGAGCAAATTTAGTGTAAGATTCCCTAAAGGTTAACTTGCAGGTTGAGTCATTAGTAAAGGAGGTAATGCAATGTTTAGCATTCATCTTGAGAGGACCAGAATATAAGAGCAAGGATGTAATACTGAAGCTTTATCAGGCATTGGTCAGACGTCACTCGGAGTATTGTGAGCAGCTTTAAGCCCCATATCTAAGGATTTGCTGGCATTGGAGAGGGTCCAGAGGAGATTCACAAGAATGATCCCAGGAATAAAGAGGTTAACATGTGAGGAGTGTTTGATGCCTCTGAGTCTGTACTTGCTGGAGTTTAGAAGAATGGGGGGGGGGGGGGGATTTCATTTGAAATCTACTGAATATTGTAAAGCTAGACAGAGTGGACATAGGGAGGATTTTTCCTATAGTAGAACTGGGGTTACAGCCTCAGAAGACAAAGCCGTCCATCTAGAAAAGAGATGAAGAATTCCTATACCCAGAGCTTGTTGTATCTGTGGAATTCATTACCACAGATGGCTGTGGAAGCTAGCATTGTGTATTTTCAAAGCGGAGCATGATACATTCTTAATTAGGGCATCAAAGGTTACAGGGAGAAAAAGGTTGAGAGGGAAAATAAATTAAACATGATTGAATAGTGGAGCAGACTTGATGGGCTGAATGGCCTAATTCTGCTCCTATGCCTTATGGTCTTGTTATGTTGTATATTTTCTCAAGGCAGAGGAAGTGCACCAAGGGGAGGCCTCTGTCAAAGCAAATATTCCTTTCCTTGCAGAAAGATTATACTTGCAAACAAAGTAAGATGTCTGTCTTTATTGCATCGTCATTACTGAGGCCTGACGTGGCCATTCTGTCAGAAATTTCAAAGCAGGTGGTCATAGTAGAGCTGACAGTGTCTTGGGAAGACTGGATCGAGGAGATGTTAGAGTGTACCAGGGGCTGGTATTGCAGTTCCAGAGACGGGCGGAGCTTATAGAGGTGGGGTGTAGTGGTGGCTGCAGACCCTACTCTCTCCTTGGCTGGAGAGGGGGTGTAAAGAGAAAAGCCATCAGAACAACCACAGAGGCTGCTGAGCGTGCCTGCAGATCGCTATGGATCAACAGGTGGGATCCGTGGTCCAGTGCTGCTGGGACAAAACCCGGGGCCTGGTCCACCCCAGCTGGGCCACCTGGGTGAGGGTGTCTGATGTTGAAACACCCGATGACCCCAGCTTAATTCACTGATAATGTGTCCCAGCGCATCCTGGGCTATATCTCAGCTTCAATTATTCCAAAGATTTTGCCAAAAATACAATAATTTATATTCTTTCAAAAGCATTCATACTCTGCAGGAATAGTATGTATAAAAAATAAATAATTTTGCATTAGGAAGCCGTAAGTAATGAATCACACAGCATGTGATAGCCAAAACTGCCATCATCTCCTGTAAAATGTTCACCCTTCCTGCATCTACGTGATTTTACTTCCGTTCATGTTTGGAGCTCAACTGTTCACCTTTCAGTGGGTGTTTGTTATTTTTTTCGATAAACCACACAGCAAGGTCTGTTCTTTGAGGCATCTAACCCGTAGGAGTATAGGATCTAGAAACAGGAGCTGGTCGTGCAGCACCCTGTGAAAATTCAGTAAGATCATGGCTAATAATTATCACCACTGCGTCACTCTGCTTCACAAACCCCATATCCTTCGATTCCTGTTAATATTGAAACCTCTGGCAGTCTCCATCTTCAATATATTCATTAACTGGAAAGTTACATCACAGGTGGTGAAGAAGACATGGCTAGCTTTCATCAGTCAGGGCATTGAGTATAAGAGTTAAAATGCAGTTGTACAAGATGTTCTGTATCATTTTATTATACCTGTTTTCAATTACATACTTCTCTTTATTGACATACTCTTAGGGGCCACTTTATTAGGTACACTTCGTTAATGCAAATATCAGCCAGTCATGTGGCAGCAACTCTATGCATAAAAGCATGCTCAAGAGGTTAATTTGTTGTTTACACCAAATATCAGAATGGGGAAGAAGTGTGAACTGAGTGGAATGGTTGGTGCCAGACAGGTGGTTTGAGTGTCTCAGAAGCTGCTGAACCCTTGGGATTTTCACTCACAACAGACCCTGGTGTTCACAGAGGACTGTGTGAAGAACAAAAAGCATCCAAGGAGTGACAGTTCTGTGGGGGGGGAAGTGCCTTGTTAATGAGAGAGTTCGGAGGAGAATAACCAGATTGGTTCAAGCTGACAGGAAGGTGACAGTCAACTCAAATAATCATGTGTAACGACAATGGTGTGCAGAAGAGAAACACTGAATGAACAACACGTTGAACCTTGAAGTGGATGGACTACAGCAGCAGAGGGTCACAGACATGCACTCAGTGACCTCTTTATTAGGTATAGGAGATACCTCATAAAATGGCCACTGCGTGTAAGTTTAAGGTTGAACTGATGGCATATTAATTGAAGATGGGGCGCTCTTGATACAGTGAAGTCTTGAATTCACTGCAAAGCAGCAGTGTTCTGAATGTAATGCCTCCCCTCCTTCACCATTCCCAATCCCCTTTACCCCCCTCACCTTATCTCCTTGCCCGCCCATCACCTCCTTCTGGCGCTCCTCCCTCCCTTTTCTTTCATTCGTGGCCTTCTGTCCTCTCCTATTAGATTCCCCCTTCCCCAGTCCTGTATCTCTTTCACCACTCAACTTCCCAGCTCTTTACTTCACCCCACCCCCGCCGTGGTTTCACTGAACATCTTGTGTTTCTCTCCCCTCCTCCCACGTTTTAAATCTTCTCTTCATCTTTTTTTTTCTCTCTAGTCCTGCTGAAGCGTCTCAGCCCGAAACGTCGATTGACTTCTTTTCCACAGATGCTGCTGGGCCTGCTGATGTCCTCCAGCACTTTATGGGTTTCCAACATGTGCAGATTTTCTCTTGTTTTCTAAATGTGCTATCTTATTGCATTAATAAATTATTAGATGTCAGCATGCAAAAGCAGAACACCACGTTAGTGCAGAAGCTCAGAATCAGGTTCATTATCTCTGATCTAAGTTATAAGTTTGGTTGTTTTGTGGTAGCTGTACAGTGCAAGAAGCTCTCCGAGGTTGGTATAGCTGGGGATGGCAGTGAAGATAAGCTCCCACTACCTATTAGATGTTCCCAATGACATGAGTCTCAAATAGCCTCTGACAACCAAGTCCAGCTCCTTGCCTTCATGTGTGGCTTTGCTACTAAGCCCAGTGGAACTCTTCTAATAGGAAAAGGGGCAAAGGTGGGTTACTGGTGCCTTAAAACCAGTCACTTCAGGCGGATGGGGTTCATCAGCCGAGCTTGACAACTCATCTCGGAGAAAGAAAAATCTGATCTCAAACCTCCGCTGCCTTTTAGCTATACCCACTCATGGAGAAGGCTTTGGGAGTAAACCCCAAGGAAAAATCTGAAGCTGGACTCCCTAAGGCAGTCCTGAGTGTCAACTCCTGCAACACCGCAGGTGCCAAGCTGTATTGGTCTCTGCCGTTCCTTTGAATTCATCAACCGCATGGAGAGGGGGAGCCTGTTGCATGAGCATCCGCCTGCTCTCCATATTGAACTGCCCTGGCTTGCATATTACATAGACTGCTAGGACACAATATCCATGGTCAACCCTAACCAAAGGTGGGCCTCAATGGTACAAGAATTTTTTTTAAAAATTGCTATAAGTTACAATAAAACAATAAATGGTGCTAAGGAGGAATACTGAAGTGTGTTTGAATTCATGAACAGATCAGAATTCTGATGGCAGAGGGGAAGAAACTATTCTCTGATGATAGTAATGAGAAGAGGGCTTCTCCCAGTTGGTGAGGGTCCTTGATGATGGATGGTGACTTCTTGAGGCACTACCTTTTAAAGATAGATAATTTATTGATCCCAAAGGAAATTACATGTCACAGTTGCATTGCAAGTGCACAGATATACAAATATTAGAAGAGAAGTAAGAAAGAATAAAAAATAAGTTACCTCAAACAGTCTAACATTCCAACCAATAGATTGACTCATTATAGAGCCTAATGGCTGAGGGTAAGAATGACCTCATATCCTTGTATAGCACTCTGTGGAACAGCAAAGTTGTCTTAGTCTGTTACTAAAAGTGTTTCTCTGTTCAGCCAAGGTGGCATGCAGAGGGTGAGAAACATTGTCCAGAACTGCCAGGATTTTCTGTAGGGTCCTTTGTTCTACCACAGCCTCCCGTGTGTCCAGTTTGACTCCTATAACAGAGCCAAAATTTCTAATCAGTTTTTTGAGCCTGTTGGCATCACCCATGTTGATGCCATTGCCCCAGCAAACCGTCACATAGAAGATTGTACTGGTGATAACAGACTGGTAGAACATGTGAAGGAGAGGCCTGCATACTCCAAAGGACCTCAATCTCCTCAGGAAGTAGAGGCAACTCTGGCCCTTCTTCTACACAGCCTCTGTGTTGGTGCTCCACTAAAATCTGTCATCCAGGTGCTTGTAGGCCCTCACCGCATCCACATCCTCACCATCAACAGTAACAGGGAGCAGTGCAGGCTTAGTCTTCTTAAAAAGTCCATCACCATCTCCTTTGTCTTACTGATGTTGAGCTGCAGGTGATTCAGCTTGCACCATTTGACAAAGTCCTCCACCAGGACCCTGTATTCATCCTCCCATCCTCCCTTTATACACCAAATTATTGCTGGGTCATCGGAGAATTTCTGCAGATGACATGACTCAGTGTTGTATCTAAAGTCTGAAGTATACAGGGTAAATAGGAAGGGAGTCAATACAGTCCCTTGTGGGACATCAGTGCAGCTTATAGCAATGTCTGACTCACAGCTCTGAAGCCGTATAAACTGTGGTCTGTCAAGTCAGGAAGTCCATTATCCAGGATACAACGGAAGTGCCAATCTGCATTGAGTGGAGCTTCTCTCTCAGCGATGAGGGCTGTATAGTATTGAAGGCACTTGAGAAATCGAAAAACATGATCCTTGGTGGGGAGGGTTGTGCCCGTGATGGAGCTGGCTGAGCCTACGACACTCTGCAGCCTCTTTCAAACCCGTGGATTGGCATCACCATACCAGGCGGTCACTCAGAATGTTCTCCACAGTACATCTATGGAGATTTAGGGACATACCAAATCTCCTCAAACTCCTAATGAAGTTTAGGCGATCTAATTCACTGCTATACACCTCCTTGCTGCCATATGAGATTCTGCCAAGAGCAGTGGTGTCATCAGCAAATTTATATGTGGTGTTTGAGCTGTGTCTGGCCACACTGTCATGTGTATGAGAGAGTAGAGTAGTGAGCTCATCTAAAACAGAGAATCGGGAGATAGTAGCAGAAAGAGAAACGGAGATAACATTTCAGGTTGAAGACAGTCTGGTTTTTATTTTAGATTTCACACATCTGGGGTTTTATTTTCATGTTTGCTTAAAGGTTTCCCTCTGTTCAATAGCAAAACCATCCATGCTTCTAAAATTCATGTATTTCAGCAAAAATGTAGATGGTACTGGTGTAACTAATTAGGGTATTCGGTGCAAGTACCCTGGGAATTAATTTCTGGGCCGTTAAACCAGTGCAGAAAATATTCCGTGGTTATTTAGTGAATTTTTTTCAGTTTTGGTGAATTATGCACCAAGACCTATTGCCCAATTGTGACACTTATATGGATGAAATTTGCTGAAAACACATTTCTCCCACGTATTTCTTGCCCCACCCATTCACCATCCCCTCCACACAGCCTGCGAATGACAGCAAATTAATTTGGGAAAAAAAAAGTCAGCAGTTCCTATAATTAGTCTGTCACAAACCACATCCTCTTGTCCGGCTTCCAAGGAAACCCATCCTCCCTGTTCCCCTTAAGTATCTAAGACAGCCAGGACAAATTTAACGGTGAAGTATCTTTTTCATTCAAAGCTCAAAGTAAATTTATTATCCAAGTCACCATATACAAACATGAGATTCATTTTCTTGCAGGCATACTCAATAAATATATAGAATAATAACCATAACAGCATCAGTGAAAGACTACACCAACTTGGGTGTTCAACTAGTGTGCGAAAGACAACAAACTGTGCAAATACAAATAATAATAAATAAATAAATAAGCAATAAATATTAAGATCATGAGGTGAAAAGTCCTTGAAAGTGGGCCCATTGGTTGTGGGAACATTTCAATGATGGGGCAAGTAAAGTTGGGTGAAGTTATCCCCCTTGCTTCAAGAGCCTGATGGTCGAGGGGTAATAACTCTTCCAGAACCTGGTGCTGTATATTCTTCCTGATGGCAACAGCCTGAAAAGAGCATGACCTGGGTGGTGAGAGTCCCCAATAATGGATGCTGCTTTCCTGTGACAACACTTCATGCAGGTGTGCTCAGTGCTGGGGAGGGCTTTACCCATGATGGAATGGGCTCTATCCATTTCTTTTTATAGGACTTTCTATTCAAGGGTATTGGCGTTTCCATACCTGGCTGTGATGCAGCCAATTGATATACTCGCCATCATACATCTGTAGAAGTTTGTCGAAGGTTTAGATGTCGTGCCAATTCTCCTAAGGAAGTAGAGGCGCTACTGTGCTTCCTCCGTAATTGCACTTGTATGCTGAGCCCAGGACAGGTCGTTTGAAATGATAACACCAAGGAATTTAAAGTTGCCGACCAGCTCCATCTCTGATCCACCTCCAGTGAGGCCTGGCTTATGAATCTCTGGTTTCCTTCTCCTTGGTCTTGCTGACATTGAGTGAGAGGTTGTTGCTCTGGCACCACTCAGCCAGATTTTCAATCTCCCTCTTATATGCTGATTTGGCCAAATGGAGGCTCTGTCTGCCTCCATTTATCACCTACCTGCCACTGCCTCACAGCTCTTTCCCAATTGATCGTGGTTCCAAAATGCTTTCAAATTCCACACTCGGTAGCCGGTTTATTTGGTCCACCCATCACTTTGCACTAATGTAAAGCTTTGCACTAACTCCTGCATGGATATGCGTCACAAGACCAACACAGTCTAAAGAAGTGTCACCTCACTTCCAATGTCATAATAGCATGCCCACAGCTCATTGACCCTCACACTAACCACACGTCTTCGGAATGCGGGAGGGAACAGGAGCACGCGGAGGAAACCAACGCGGTCTTTGGGAAATCATATAAATTTCTTCAGAGGCAGCGGCAAGACTCGAAGCCTGACCGGTGATCACTGGTGAGGTAAAGCGTTATGCCAACTGCTACACTGTCTCTTTGCTCTTAAGGTGGTGGAGAGAGCAGAGAGGAGATTTACCAGCGTGTTGTTTGAATCGGAGCAGTTCAGCTTTTTTTTTTAAAAAAAGGACCGGATAGGCTAGGTGTGTTTCCCTGGAATGGAAGAGACTGAAGAGTGATTTGATGGAAGTATATACAACTATGAAGGGAATGAATGGGGTAGATAGTAAAATGCTAGTTCTCATAGTAGGGGTATCTAAGAAAAGAGGCAAAGATTTGTTGAGGGATAGGAGGCTTAGAAAGGATCTAAAGGGGAGCTTTTTCCACAGTGGTATGAGTCTGACCATGTATTTATACTGTTAGGTCACTCTGTACTAAAACACTCCCCAGAGCCCTCCTGTTCATTTTGATAGGCCAATAACACAGGGGTAGAAGCTGTCCTTGAACCTGGTGGTAAATGCTTTCAAGCTTTTCTATCTACTGACCAATGTGAGAGGAGAGAAGAGGGATGCTGGCACAACCCAGGCTGCAGGCGTTCATGCTGAGAAACACTGAGGTTCAGGGGAGTCAATGCAAAGGCACAGTCTGGACTCCTTCTGCAGTTAAACATGGAGAGGCAGGAGCTGGGTGGGGAAGCCCCTCAGACAATGAAGGGGGTATCATGTCAGTGCTCCATGTCATGGCAATGGTGCAATGTTTGTTTGAAATTTTGCTTTCTCTCTCTTTAATGTTTACACTAATGTATGTTAATGCTTTTGCATTGTTTCTTCCTTTTGTATATATTTTTTATCATGAATAAGGTCTATGCTTGAAATAAACAAGGACCATGGAACAGTGGAGCAGAGAAAGAGGCCTTTTGGTCTATGATGTCTGTAGCAACCATGATGTCAGTACCATCTGCCTATATAGGGTCTATATCCCTTTATTCCCCTACCTGTTCATATGCCTTCCTTAACATTGCTAACATATCTGTTTACACCACCTCCTCTGGCAGCACATACCATGCCCCCACCTCTCTCTGACGCCCCACCCAGCTCAAGGACAGTTTCTATGCTGATTTATCAGACACTTGAACAAACCCTTCATATGCTAATCCCAATCTACCTCTTCATGGTCCTTGCACTGTATTTGTCTACCTGAACTCTGCTTCCTCTGCCACTGTAACACTATGTTCTATAGCAACACACACAAAATACGGAGGAACTCAGCAGGCCACGCAGCATCTATTGAAAAGAGTAAACAGTCAATGTTTTGGGCCGAGACCCTTCAGCTGTATATACTGTATTCCATTTTCCTTTTTACCCTACGTGTACTCCTATATGGCATGATCTAACTAGATGGTATACAAGCAAAAGTATTTTAGTACAATTGTGACACTGGCATTGAATAAGTGCGAGACGTTGCATTTTCGGGACGACAGATAAGGGCCAGACTTTCACAGTAATGGCTGGGCTCTTGGATGCTTTTTAGAACAGAGAGATATAGCTGCACAAGTATATGGTTTTCTAAGAGTGGCATCACAGATAGACAAGCAGGTGGATAAGTTATATTGCAGTTGAACAAGACATTGGTGAGGCTGCATTCGACATTGGTCACCTTGCTATAGGAACAGTTGCAGTAAGCTGGAAGGAGGATGGGGGATTCACAAAAGTGTTTCTGTGTCTCGAGGGTCTGAGTTATGGAGGAAGTTTGAGCAGGTTGGGACGTCATTCACTGGCGCGTGGGAGAATGTGGGGTTATATTATAGAAGTCTGGGAAATCATGTGGGACATAGATGGGGTGGGAGAACTCGGTCCTTTTTTCCAGGTTTGGGGAATCAAGAGCTAGAGAACAGAGAGAAAAGAGGAGAGATTTAAAAGAAACATGATGGTGGGGGGGGTGACTTTTTAACCCAGAGGGTGATCTGTATTTAGAATCAGCTGCCAGAGGACATGGTTGAGGTAGATAAACTAACAGCACTTCAAAAGCACATGGATAGGAAAGGTTTAGAGGGGTGTGGGCCAAATGCAGGCAAATGGGACTAGCTCAGATGAATTTATTTTTTAATTTCAGAGATTCAGCAGAGTACCAGACCCTTCCAGCCCAACGAGTCCCTGCCATTCAATTACATCCACGTGACCAACTAGCTTACTAACTCGTACGTCTCTGGGGGAGGAAACCAGAGAATCCGAAGGAAACCGGTGCAGTCACAGGGAAAATGAACAAACTCTTTACAGACAGACAGCGAAAACAAACCCGGATCACTGGTGCTCTAGAGGATTAGGCTAAGCGCTATGCTACCATGCCGCCATTGATGGGAATCATAGTCATCATGGAGACCAGTTAGGCCAAAGGACCTGTTTCCATTCTGTGCAACTCCAGGAGACTACAATAAGCCAAAAAACTATGTGAATAAAGTTTGCCTCATAAATCTTCCTTAAACATTCCTCTGGTTTAAAGACTATAGTCAGTCCCCTGCCTGGGCTGTGCACCTGACGCTTTGCTCACTCTTAATGTGTACCAATCTCTCCACAGAGAAGGGTCAGATCTTCATGCAGAAGAAGCCCACCATGTACCCCACCTGGAACAGCACCTTCGATGCCCACATCAACAAGGGCCGCGTCATGCACATTGTCATCAAGGACAAAACAGTGGAGCTGATCTCTGAGACCACAGTGGAACTGAATTCCCTGGCCGAGAAATGTAAACGCAACCAAGGAAAAGCTGATGTCTGGGTAACATTTCAATGATTTGCTTTACAATTATTGCAAAAATTTATTGATAGTAGATCAGTGCTTTTCGCTCATCTTCCAAATGAGAAGGACAGGTCGGGTGAGGTGAGGAGAGGCCTTTACTGAGAGCAGGGTAATGCTACAAAACTCATAGGAGTCTTGACCTTTTCCAAGAGCGCATTTACAAATTGGGAAGCTTAAGTCTGAAGCTAGATGGGGCAGTCGTTGGGACAGCACAGTGGCTCAGCTAATGGACTGTTGTCTTCTCACAGCGCTAGAGACCCACGTTCAATGCTGACCTCAAGGTCCTTTCCGTGTGGAGTTTGCACGTTCTCCCACTGACCGCATGGGTTTCCTCTGGGTGCTCCAATTTCCTCCCACATCCTGATGGTGTGGCTTTGGGAGGTTAATTGGCCACTGTATATTGGCCCTACCTAGTGAGGTGAGGGTTAGAGTCTGAGAGGAGTTGATGGGGATGTGGGGAGAATATAATAAAATGGAATTAATGTAGGATGAGCGTAAATGGGTGGCTGATAGGCTGTTTACAAATTGTGTCTTTCTGTAATGCCAGGGCTTTATAAGGGTTTGGTCAGAATGCACTGTTTGCACTGTGAGCAGTTTTTCCAGCCTCTTAACTATGAGAGGATGTGCTGGAGTGGGAGATACTCCAGAGGAGGTTCATGAGAATCATCCCAGGAATAAGAGGGTTAACGTACAGTGTGATGAGTGTTTGATGACTCTGGGCCTGTACTCACTGGAGTTTAGAAGAATGTGGGGGGTGGGGGGGGGATCTCATTGAAACCTGTGGAATATTGAAAGGCCGAGGTAGAATGGATGTGGAGCGGATCCAGTGGGGGAGTCTAGGACCAGAGGGCACAGCCTCAGAATAGAAGAACATCCCTTTAGAACAGACATGAGGAATTTCTTCAGCCAGAAGTTGGTGAAATTTGTGAAATTTATAGCCACGGACAACCGTGGAGGCCAAGTAGTTGGATAAATTTAAAGTGGAGGTTGATAGGTTCTTAATTAGCAAAGGCACCAAAGGTTGCCGCTCCTGGAGTACTGTGTACGGTTCTGGTTTCCTTACTCGAGGAAGGATATATTTGCTTTGGAGGCGATGCAGAGGAGGTTCACCAGGTTGATTACAGAGATGAGGGGGTTAGACTATGAGGAGAGACTGAGTCTCCTGGTTCTGTACTCACTGGAATTCAGAAGAATGAAAGAGGATCTTATAGAAACATATAAAGTTATGAAAGGGATAGATAAGATAAGGCAGGAAAGTTGTTTCCAGTGGTAGGTAGATAAGAACAAGGGAACATAGCCTCAATATTCAGGGGAGTAGATTTAGGATGGAGGTGAGGAGGAACTGCTTTTCCCAGAGAGTGGTGAATCTGTTGAATTCTCTGCCCAATGAAGCAGTGGAGGCTACCTCAGTAAATATATTTAAGACAAGGTTGGATAGGTTTTTGCATAGTAGAGGAATTAAAGGTTGTAGGGAAAAGGCGGGTAGGTGAGATGAGTCCGTGGCCAGATCAGCCATGATCTTATCGAATGACAGAGCAGGCTCGATGGGCCAGATGGCCTACTCCTGCTCCTATTCCTTATGTTCTTATGTTGTGGGGAGAAGGCAGGAGAATGGGGTTGAGAGGGATAATAATTCAGCCTTGATGGAATGGTAGAGCAGACTCGATCGGCCAAATGGCTTAATTCTGTTCCTATCTCTTATGACCTCATGACTCAGTAAGGAATAAATGTTAGAGCCAACAATATCCCCCAGCAACATGCTGAAGATGCACAAAGTGGTCAGTGGGAGCAAAGTTCAAGAGGAGGATTTGAAAACTATGATGGGAATTTGAAAATCAAGGCATTGCTTAGCCATAAGCCAGCGTAGATCATGAAACACACGCAGTGTGAGTGAACAGAGGCAGGAAGGTAAAATATATGAATGAAGAGTGTGAATGCTTGTGGCCTGTTTAAATCAACTAGGACGCGACAGTGTACTGTATGAATCAGGAGTCCGCTGCTGTTTTCAGTATAATTTAAATGTGTTAGAATACTGTACACAATAGAATCTGTAAAACTCAATTAATTGGCAGAAAGAGCTACTCCTGAGTGTTAGTTCACAGACAGAGAAGGTAATAGAGAGGCTCCTACCTCCAGTTTCTGTAAAGTGTGTGTGTGTGTGTGTGTGTGTGTGTGTGTGTGTGTGTGTGTGTGTGTGTGTGTGTGTGTGTGTGTGTGTGTGTGTGTGTGTGTGTGTGTGTGTGTGTGTGTGTGTGTGTGTGTGTGTGTGTGTGTGTGTACACACACGCGTGAGTTAAGGACCGGGAGGGAGAGAGACTGGATATATGTGTATATAGTAACCATACATAGAGGGAGGGAGGGCGAGAGAATTGGGGGATGGGGTATGTGTGTGTATATTGTAACCACAGATATGGACCATTATATTTGGAGCTTATACTGGCCAGTATGAATCAATAACGCCGTGCCAGTTACACTGAGCAGAGTGTTAACAATTAATACTAGTTGATATAGCATGGAGCCAGTGCTCTCTCACAGTGAATGAAGTAGCCAATATTGTTTATTGTAACAGTCAATTTATGGCCATCTGTAAGGTGGTTTTCAGAAAAAATGTATTCCATTAAAGCTTATGTATGGTTTTTGACTCTTTTTAGATGGCAGTTTGGGCTTTAAACAAACTGAAGTTTTGGTCTGATAAATTCTACTTTGTTTATAAATCAGCAAGAGAGTGACTGTCCCAGACACGTCATTCAGCTGCTCCAAGACAGCTATTCCCTTCTCCTTCCATCGGAACAACTGTTTGTGGGAGGAAGGTGATTAGGCAATAAATATATTTATATAAATGGCAAATGCTCAGCAGGCAACATCCGTGGAGAAAGGAATAAGGTTTTCATCAGGACAAGGGACTGTTAGGAATCCTAATACCGAATAGGGAGGGGTGGAGAGAACACATGGGTCTCTGGGGAGCAGGGTGGAGACCAGAAGATACTGGATGAGTAAGGACTGTGAAGGCTGTTGAATCAGAGCTGGAGGAGGTGTTAGTGCAGAAAGAGCACGGGAACAAAAAGAAAGTCTTGCTGGAACAGGGAGATGCAAAGCACTGCACTTGTGTGAAATCCGAAATAACAGCCGGCACTGGAAATAAGACCATTTGGTCCATCAAGTCTGCTCTGCCATTTGATCATGGCTGTGGGGAGAGAATAAGTGAGCTACCTTTGCAAGTTGATAGCCTTGGATCGGAACAGGCCAATTCTGACACATGGGTTCATACTTTCATAGAGTATACAACAGGCTCTTCATCCCAGAGAGGGCTGTGACCTGAAGCTTATGTTCAGCTTGACTGGAATATTATTGAAAGCTAAACGCTGGGAGATGAAATGGGGAATTAGCATGATAGAAAACCAGAAGTTCAAGGTCATCATCATTGACTAAACAATGTTCGACAATCAGAAACAGGAGATTCTGCAGATGCGGAAGTCCTGATCGAGTGTGTCAGGCCTCAGTGTCGACTCTTTACTCCTTTATGACACCAGACTCAAAAACAATTCCTCTCACCAAGCAGACTGACTGATCAACAGCTCCACCCACGAATCCACCCCTCCACAGCCCAACCACAACTACTTTATCATTTCCTGTCAGTCATCTTATGTATGGGCACTCCCGTGCCTAGCATCGCTTGGTAGATGCACAATAAATCTATGCATATATGCTATCTTATTTATATTTATAGTGGGTTTTTTATTATTGTGTTCTTTATCATATTGTGCTTCATCGGATCCTTAGTAACAATTATTTCATTTTCCTTTACATTTGAGTATTGGAAATGACATTAAACAATCTTGAATCTTGAATTTTTCCAAAGATGCTGCGAGACCCGCTGAGTTGCTCCATCATTTTGTATTTGTTGTTAAGCAAAGCAGATAGTCTCCAATGTGACAGCTTGAACATCGGTTTCTCTAACTTCTGGTAACCACACCTCTCTGTCTCTCTTTTCCTCCCCGCTTATTCCAACAGCCCCCATTATCCCTGTCTCATTCTCCTCCCTTGCCCTCTCAATCTACCCATCACCCACATACCCTCTCCAGTTCCTTTCCTCAACTCCTTCCTTTAATTCCATGGTCCACCGTCCTCTCCTATCATTTTCCATCTTCTTCAGTCCTTTATCACTTCCTTCAATGACCTCCCAGCTCCTTGCATTTTTCCCACTTCCTCCCATCCCTCGCCTTCCTCCTGCCTACTGGATCCATCGCAATTTGCCTATCACTGCAAAAGGTCAACAGCAGATGCAATCTCAATGGCTCTTCATACAGCCCTAGATCACACGGACAATATAAACACCCATGTCAGGATGCTGTTCGTTGACTATAGTTCAGCATTTAACACCATTATTCCCATAGTCCTGTTTGATGAGCTACAGAACCTGGGCCCTGTACCTTCCTGTGCAATTGGATCCTCAACTTCCTAACCAAAAGACCACAATCTATGTAAATTGGTAAAAATATCTCCTCCTCACTGACGATCAACACCAGCGCACCTCGGGGATATGTGCTTAGCCCACTGCTCTACTCTCCCTCTGCCCATGATTGTGTGGCTAGGTATAGCTCAAATGCCATCCTTCAACATGCTGATGATACAACCATTGATGGCAGAATCTCAGGTGGTGATGAGGGGGCGTGCAGGAGCGAGATATGCCAGCTAGTGGAGTGGTGTTGCTGCAACAACCTGGCACTCAATGTCAGTAAGACCTCAGAGCTGGTTGTGAATTTCAGGAAGGTTAAGACGACGGTACACGAACCAATTCTCATAGAGGGATCAGAAGTGGAGAGAGTGAGCACTTTCAAGTGTTAAGATCTCTGAGGATCTAACCTGGTCCCAATAAATTAAAAATAAATAAATATCAGTGCAGCTATAGAGAAGGCAGGACAATAGCTATATTTCATTTGGAGTTTGAGGAGATTTGGCTTTTCTCTGAAAACACTCAAACTTCTGCAGATGTGCCATGCAGAGCATTCTGACAGGCTGCATCAGTGTCTGGTACAGTGGGGGGGGGGGGGGGTGTGCTACTACACAGGATGGAGAGAAGCTACAAGAACTTGAAGAATTAGTCTGCTTCATCTTGGGTACTAGCCCCTGTAGTATCCAAGACATCTTCAAGGAGCAGTGCCTCAGAAAAGTAGTGACCATTATTAAGGAGCACCATTGCCCAGGGCATGCCCTCTTCTCATTGTTACCATCAGGTAGGAGGTACAGAAGCCTGAAGGCACACACTCAGCGATTCAGGAACAGCTTCTTCCCCTCTGTCACCCAATTTCTGAAGGGACATTGCACCCATGAACACGACCTTGCTGTTTTTATGTTATTTCTGTTTTTGCACTATTTTTAATTTAACTATTTAACATAAATATATATTCTTTTACTTTTTGCTATATTATCAAGTATTGCATTGTACAGCTGCTGCTAAGTTAACAAATTTCACAGCACGTGCCGGTGATACTAAACCTGATTCGGACCCTATTACACCCCTCCCTGCATCCACCCATCACTTGCCGGCTCTTGCTGCACCCCATCTCTCCACCTTTTTATTGCGACTGTCTCCCTTCTTTCCAGTCCTGATGAAGGGTCGCAATCCAGAATGTCAGCTGTCCATTTCCCTCCACGGATGCTGTCTGGCCTACTGAGTCCCTCCAGCAAGTTTGTGTTGCTCCAGCAAATACAGACCCGTTTGTTTCTGTGACCCCAATGTCTTGTAACTTTTCCTATTTCTGATGAAAAGTCACCAACCTGAAATGTTAGAATGTAGAACAGTATAGCACAGGAACAGGCCCTTCAGCCCACAATGTTGTGCCAAACCAATTAAATTAGCAATCAAATGTCTAATTAACCTCATCTCTTCTGCCTACATAATGTCCATATCCCTCTATTCCCTCACATTCAGTGCCGACCTAATTAAAAGTCCCTAATGTATCTGCCTCTGCCAGTACCCAGGCACCCGCCACTCACTGTGTTAAAAACAAAAAACTTGCCCCTCATATCTCTCTTAAAATTACCCCCTCACTTAAATTCATGCCCTCTAGTATTAGGCATTTCAACCCTGTGAAAAAGATACCGTCTGTCTACTTTATCTATTCTTCTCATGAGCTTATAAACCTCTATCAAATCTTCCCTCAGCCTCTGCCAGAGAAAACAATCGAAATGTGTCCAATCTCTCGTTATAGCACATGCCCTCTAATCCAGGCAGCATCCTGGTAAACCTCTTCTGCATCCTCTTCAAAGCCTTGACATCCTTCCTATAATGTATGCAATACTCCAGATGTGGCCTAACTAGAGTTATATAAGTCTGTAACATAACTTCCTGACTTTTGAGCTCAGTGGCTCAACAAGTAGTTAAGAAAGCATATGGCAATTTTGCAATATGCCTTTTTAACCACCCTTTCAGGGAGCTTGGGCTTGGACCACAAGATCCCTCTGCTTAAGGGTCTTGCCATTAACAGTGTACTGTCTCCTTACATTTGACCTAACACAGCTCCTCTCTCCACAAACACTGCCTGACTCACTGAGTATTTCCAACATATTTGGTTTCTGTTTCAGATTTGCATCATCTGCGGTCTTTTACTTTTCAATTATTTTATTAATATAGCAGCCTTTGTAATTTCAAGTATATTGAGGCACTTTATCAGATCAAAACTCTGGCAAACAGGGCACAAAAGGGGATATTAGGCCAACTGGCTGGACTTGGAGATTCCTAAGCAGCTAAGAATTCAACTTTCCTCCCTTTCTCTACCCTCTGGTATTTTTAAATCTGCAGAAATATGCGAAAAGCGCTTAATATTTTAATCATCTTTTCCTTCCCACATTGAATCTTCTCACTCTGTTTTTTTTTGGTAATATAGTTGGATTTGAAGCCGCGGGGCCGGATGCTAATGACCGTGAAGTACTTCCTGGAGCAAAGTGGTAAGTGACTGCTGCTGTTGTTACTTGTACTGGGCAAGACGTGTCACATCACAACCTGAAACATCAAGGCTCCCTGCTGCTTACTTGGACTCTGAAAGCAGAGTGGGTCAAAGAGACATCTTCAAGTAGAGTCATAGCCCACTACAGCACAGAAACGTGCCCTTCAGTATCCAGTCCATGGCAAACTGTTATGCTGACTGGTCCCATTTACCCACACCCCGACCATAATCCTTCATCCACCTCCCATCCATGTACTTATCCAAACTTAACGTTGAAATCAAACCTGCGCCTACCACTTCCTCTGGCAGCTCATTCCACACTCTCATCACCCTCTGAGTGAAGAAGTTCCCATCAAGTGCCCCCTTATTCTCCTGCACTCCGGGGAATAAAGTCTTGACCTATTCAACCTTTCCCAACAAGTGAGGCCATGAAGTCCCAGCGACTTCCTTCTAAGTTTTCTCTAGACTCTCTCAATCTTATCCCTCCCCACCATCAGAAGTATCTACATGAGGTGCTGCCTCAAGATGGCAATGTCGACTATCAAAGATCACCACCATCTGGACCGTGCCCTCTTCTCCAGCTACCGTTGGACAGGAGGTTCAGAAGCCTGAAGTCCCACATCACCACGTTCAACAGCAGATACTTCCCTTCAAATGTGGTTTATAAACCAACCAGCAAAACACGAATCACTACCTCAGCAGAGCAAGACTATGACCACCTTGCACCGCAGTGCACTTTGATGTTTCCTTTTGTGATCGTGTTCTTTCTTGTATGAGTTTTGAATAATTTATATTTAACATGTTTTGTGGATGTTGTGTCTCCAATGCTGTGTGCCTGTGATGCTGCGACAGGTAAGTTTGAACACTGTATCTGTGGAAAGATGCACTTAGTGTCACAGTGCATGACAGCACAAAATCCCAGGACTTATCCAAACTTCTGTCAATTAAATCTGCGCTTGCACCACACTCTGAGTGAGTAAGTTCCCCCTCAGATTCCCCTTGAACATTTCACCCTCAACCTATCACCTGTAGTTCTAGTTCTGATACTTGTGCGTATTACCATAAATCGAGAAACGGTTAAGTTTGATTTTGACATTGTGTAAGGCAGGGGTTGAGGGGAGCTCTGCGCGAGCGTTTAGGGAAGGTGTAAATATAGAGTCGGCCTGTAGGCTGCGAGAATGGGTGGTGCAGTTAGAAGCGGGGGGGGGGGGGGGGAGTTCCCGAACAGGCGAGGTCTGGGGCTGCATTCCAGAGGCAAAAGGATGAAGTGAGAATAAGAGAGGAAGTTCACAATCCAAATCTCACCGCCGGGTGTATTGTACACAGTGACCACTTCATCAGGTACACCTGTACACCTGCTCGTTAATGCAAATATTTAGTAAGCCAATCATGTGGCAGCAACTCAGTGCATAAAAACTTGCAGACGTGGTCAAGAGGTTCAGTTGTTGTTGTTCAGACCAAACACCAGAATGTGGACGAAATGTGATCTAAGTGACTCTTACTGTGGAATGGTTTTTGTTGCCAGACGGGGTGGTTTGAGTATCTCAGAAACTGCTGATCTCCTGGGATTTTCACGCGCAACAGTTTCTAGAATTTACAGAGAATAGTGCAAAAATAAAACACAAAACATCCAGTGAGTGACAGTTCTGTGAGCGAAAATGCCTTGTTGATGAAAGAAGACGGGAATGGTCAGACTGGTTCCAGCTGACAGGAGTGCAACAGTAACTCAAATAGCCACACATTGCAACAATGGTGTACCGAAGAGCATCTCTGAATGCACAACGCATCGAACCTTGAAGTGGCTGGACTACAGCAGCAGAAGACCACACTAGTTTCCATTCCGAAGTGGCCACACTAGTTTCCATTCCGAAGAGGGTTTAAAGTGCTCACAGCAACCCAGTTGAGTTCAATGTGGCTGCCGGGCAGAACTTTGGAATGCTGGGGAAATTATTTGCTTCCCCTTAAGAGAATGGATTCATTTCCTCCCTGGTGTTCCCCTCTGTGATTCTGACCTCAACTAGATACATGAGGCATTGTGAAAGCAAATAATTGCAGACCAAGCTACATATTGGAGGCCTGTGTACTGAAAGGAACTCCAAGAATAATTTCACCCCGAAGAAGGGCAGGGTTAGCACAGCTGGTGGAACCTTAACCCCCCCCACCCCCTTTCTAATCAAGAACCTTTCAAACTGTGACTTGGCCTCCACAGCCGTCTGCAGCAATGAATTCCACAAATTCATTCACCTATTAATGAACTCAACCTCACCTCATCCACTCTATCTCGGACTTCCAGTATCTGTTAGTTTTCAATAAAATTCCGCAATAAAATTATGTTTAATTTGCATAGTTTGTACCTTGGTTGTTTGTCGGTCTTTGTCTGTTTATATATGTAGCTTTTTGTAAATTCTATTGCATATATTTTTGTCTTGTAAATGCCTGTAAGAAAATGAATCTAATAAATTTACTTCGAGCTTTTTCTTCTGAACCACATCTAGTCCAGGAACAAAGACACCAAAAGCTTTCATTCATTGAATAATTCTTGAGTACCTCCTCAGGACCCTCTCCAAGACCAACACATCTTTCCCTAGACACTGAGCCCAAAATTGCTCACAATATACTAGCAGAAATGCCCAGTTCTGACACAGAAGTGATGCCTGAAGTTGGAGAATTAAGTATCAAGGCCAGAGTGTAGCAATGGAGAAGGAATTGCTGTTTCACAAGGTTGCCTAGGGTGCAGTTGTAAAAGTGCAGGAAGCCACACCACAGTTGAAATGTCAAAATGAGTCATAAGAATTGGTTTCCAGATTGAGCAGAGACATGGTCCAGCTGTTATTTAAAGCAATATAGTAGAAGCTTGAGGAACTCAACAGGTCAGGCAGGATCCACAATATTTTGGGGCAAATGTACTTTGGACTTTAACAATCATCTCATAAAACGTGCCAGTGCACAAAGTAAATTTATTATCAAAGTATGTACAACCTGGAGAATCATTTCCTTGCAGGCACTCACAAAACAAAGAAGCACAACAGAATCCACAAAAAACAAACAACCAAGACTGACAAATATCCAATGTGCAAATGAGGACAAACCATGCAAATAAAAAGTATTAGAAGATCATAAGATCACCGGTTTGTGTACATGGTTCAGAAATATGTCACTTAGAGGGAAATTACAGGCTGCGGATTGCAGTGATCGTAGTCCAGAAGAAATGTTCCTGGTAGAATATATAGTGGTTTTGTGAAAGACATCACCGTATATCACCAGCGCCGTCTTGGGATGAAGGCTGCCGACTTTTCTACAGCCCCAGGCCCTGAATGGAATCCTTGATATCCAAACTACCAATTTAACTGATGTGCATCTGTTCAGTCACACGGCAAGGACAGCTGAGACTGGGATGAGATATCAGACTGAATGGTCATTCCATTGATGCTTTCGATGCCTGTTCTCCAATATAACATTGGCAGATGCTCTAACTCAGCTGACACAGAGAACCAGGGAAGTTCATTTGTCCATTAGACATAGGAGCAATATTAGGCCATTCCGCTCATCGAGTCTGCTCAGCCATTTCATTTATTATCCCTCTCAACCCCATTCTCCCACCTTCGACACCCTTACTAATCAAGAACCTATCACCCTCTGCTTTAAGTATCACCGATGACTTGGCCTCAACAGCCATCTGTGGCAATGAATTCCACAGATTCACCATCCTCTGGCTAAAGAAATTCCTCCTCATCTCTGTTCATTCACTGTGTGTCATCCTCTCCAGGGTGCGGAGGTTCCTGGAGAAGATGCATTTGGTACAGGTATGTCCCTTTCACCCAGCAGTGAAACTTAGTTATGAAGTTATGGATCAGCAAATTTGCTGATGATACAAAGATTGGAGGTGTAGTGGACAGTGAGAAAGGTTTTCAAAGCTTGCAGAGGGATTTTGATCAGCTAGAAAAATGGGCTGAAAAATGACAGATGGAGTTTAATGCAGACAAATGTGAGGTATTGCACCTTGGAAGGACAAACCAAGGTAGAACATACAAGGTAAATGGTAGGGCACTGAGGAGTGCAGTAGAACAGAGGGATCTGGGAATACAGATACATAATTCCCTACAAGTGGCGTCACAGGTAGATAGGGTCTTAAAGAGAGCTTTTGGTACATTGGCCTTTATAAATCAAAGTATTGAGTATAAGAGTTGGAATGTTATGGTGAGGTTGTATAAGACATTGGTGAGGCCGAATTTGGAGTATTGTGTGCAGTTTTGGTCACCTAATTACAGGAAGGATATTAGTAAGGTTAAAAGATTGCAGAGAAGGTTTACAAGGATGTTGCTGGGACTTGAGAAACTGAGTTACAGAGAAAGGTTGAATAGGTTAGGACTTTATTCCCTGAAGCGTAGGAGAATGAGGGGTGATTTGATAGAGGTGTATAAAATTATGATGGGTATAGATAGACTGAATTCAAGCATTCTTTTTCCACTGAGGCTAGGGGAGAAAAAAAACAGAGGACGTGGGTTAAGGGTGAAGGGGGAAAAGTTTAAAGGGAACATTAGGGGGAGCTTCTTCACACAGAGAGTAGTGGGAGTGTGGAATGAGCTGCCAGTTGAAGTGGTGAATGCAGGCTCACTTTTAACATTTAAGAAAAACTTGGACAGGTACATGGATGAGAGGTATATGGAGGGATATGGTCCAGGTGGAGGTCAGTGGGACTGGACAGAAAAATGGTTTGGCACAGCCAAGAAGGGCTGAAGGGCCTGTTTCTGTGCTGTAATGTTCTGTGGTTCTAAGTGACTGCATTTGTCAATGACTTCCCTCGACTTCTCTCATCGCAACGCTGAACTATTACAACAGCCTATGGACTCACTTTCAAGGACTCATCTCATGTTCTCGATATTTATTTATTATTATTTTGTTTGTGTTTTTTTTTTCTTTTTGTATTTGCACAGTTCCTTGTCTTTTGCACACTGGTTGTTTGTCCTGTTGTATATAGATTTTCATTTATTTTATACCTATGACTGTGTGGCTAAGTACAGCTCCAACACCATATACAAGTTTACTGACGACAACACTGTTGTGGACTGTATCAGAGGAGGTGATGAATCAGCATACAGGATGGAGATTGAAAACTTGGCTGTGTGGTGAAATAACAACAACATCTCAGTCAATGTCAATAAGACCAAAGAACTGATTTTAGACTTCAGGAGAGGGAAACCAGAGGTCCAAGAGGCAGTACTCATTGGAAGATCAGAGATGGAGAGGGTCAGTAACTTTAAATTCCTGAGAGTCACCATCTCAGAAGACCTGCCCTGGACCCAGCATATAAATGTAATTGCAAAGAAAGTACAACAGCGCCTCTACTTCCTCAGGAGTCTGTGGGGGCTCGGCATGTCATCGAAAACCTTGGCAAACTTCTATAGATGTGTGGTGGAAAGTGTACTGACTGGCTGCATTACGGCCTGGCATCGGAACACCAACGCCTTTGAACGGAAAAGTTAGTGAACTTGGCCCAGTGCATCATGGGTAAACCCTGCCAGCCACTGAGCACGTCTACATGAAACATTGCTGTAGAAAAGCAGCATCCATCATCAAAGATCCTCACCACCCAGGCCATGCTCCTTTCTCACTGCTGCCAACGGGTAGAGGCACGTGAGCCTCAGGATTTGCACCACCAGCTTCAAGAATAGTGACTACCCCTCAACCATCAGGCTCTTGAACAAAAGGGGATAGCTACACTCATTTAAGGATTCTGTTATATTGCTATTTCATGCTCATTATTTATTGCTATTTATTTATTTCTGCATTTGCACAGTTTGTTTACAGTTTAAATTTCTTGAGGTTTACTGTTTACAGTTACTGCTCTATAGATTTGCTAAGTATGCTGGCAGAAAAATAAATCAGGGTTGTACGTACTCTGATAATACATTTTTCTTTGAACCGATTCTACTTTGTTTCTTTGTTCTACTATGAATGCCTGCAAGAAAATGGATCTCAGTTTGGTATATTATGACATTTGCGTACTTTGATAGTAAATTTACTTAGAGCATTGAATGACCTGTCTCCACACTTTGGTAAAGCTTTGTCCATAAAAACATGTTTTGAATTGCTCTGTTCTGAGAGTGTTATTGATGCATTTCAAATAGTTCCATGCACCTTTCTGAGAATTTGCCTATGAAAGTTTCCTTCAGATTGTGAAATTTTTGTCTTTACACGTTGGTCCACGCACACGGTCGTACTTGACATTTCTGTTTTATTAGAGCCCTTCATTAACACCTTTTTTTCCACTTAACAGATTGGTAACCAGCTCACTGTTTGTTTCCAATTATTTTCTGCTCTGTTATTTGCCCCTTCTTGTACTGTCTCGATATTTATCCATCTCAAACTCTGTTAGCTTGGGCTAATCCCGCCTTCAACCTAAAACTGCTGAAAACTCTCTCCGAGAACATTCGAAGTTCAAACTTCTTATCAAAGTATGTATACCATATACAAGCTTGAGATTCGCCTTCTTGCAGTCACTCACAACACAATGAAACACAATAGAATACATAAAAAACACACACACACAACAACGAAGACCAGCAAGAAAAAGAGGACAAATAATGCAAAAACTTAAAAAAAAAATAAACAAATAGTACACAGAACGTGAACTGCAGCATCTCTGAAAGTGAGTCCACGGCTGCGGAGTCAGTTCTGAGCTGAGGTGAGTGAGGCCAGTCCAGGAGCCCGATGTCTGCAGGGCAAGGATTGCTCTTGAACCTGGTGGCATGGGTCCCAAGACTCCCGCACCTCCCACCCTTCGGTAATAGCATTCTCCCCTTCTCCACCTCGGGTGTCTAAGACTTTTGCACAGTGCTGAAGTAATTTTATGTATTGCGCTGTACTGCTGCCACAAAAAAATACAAATTTCATGACATATGTGAGTGATGATGAACCTAATTCTGATATGGGTCTCTGTTGTGGACTGAGAATGGGAAGAGAGCAGGGAGAGCGGAATCATGGTTGGGAAAAGGGGAAGGGATGAAATGATCAATAAACCAGTTGTTTTGGAATCGAGTGCCCTTGCCTGGTGTCACAAGGCTGGGTGTGTCTGCATCCTTGCTATCTCCTGCCCTGGCACTCCATCTGCCATCTGTCCCACATATCTCCCACAATGCTCCACCCTCACCATTCCCAGCAAGCTTTGCTCCCGCAGATTTGCAAACTCTTTCTCTCTGCTCCACATTGACAAATATGGAGCATATTTGTATGCATACATACTGTATGTGCCTAAGACTTTTACACAGTACTGTTGGAGCAGAATTGGGCCATTTAGCCCATCAAATCTGCTCTGCTGTTCCATCATAACTGATTTGTTTTCTCAACCCCATAGCATTTGACACCCTTACTAATCAAGAACCTGTCAACCCGATTACTTCCCCTCCACAGCCACCTGTGACAATAAAAGACCGCGAGGTAAATGTCACAGATGGGCTATGATGTACAGGTTCTTTGCTGACTAGGAATTAATTTTCAGGTATTTTTTTTTTCTTCTTGTACGTACGTGGGACTATGGCAACAAAAGTTCAACAGCATCACAGCACTCTGTCGGAAGTAAGAACAGAGTGCTTGAGGTTGCTCTGTTCTTTACTATGATCGTGGCTGATAATCTCTGGCTCGCCTGCTCTGCTTGAGCTCATTTACAGAGAACACTGACTCAGGAAAGCAGCATCCATCACCCAGGACCCATGCTGTTAGGACCATGCCCTTTTCTCACTGCTGCACACTGGAAGAGCACCGGGAGCCTTGGGTCCCACGCACCATCAAGTTCAGGAGCAGGTATTAGCTTCCAGCCGTCAGGTTCTTGAACCAGGGTGGATAACTTCGCTTGCCTCAACTCTGAACTGACCCCACAACCTACAGACGCGCGGACTCAATTTCAAGGACTCCAAAACTCATTCTCGGTATTGTTTGTTTGTTTGTATTTGCACAAAAGGTCTTCTTTCGCATATTGGTTGTTTGTCAGTCTTTGTGTGCGGTTTTTCATTGAGTCTGTTGTATTCCTTTATTCTGTGAATGCCTGCAAGAAAATGAATCTCATGGTGGCATACGTATCTTGATAATAAAATTGCTTTGCACTTTGAACTACTACTTCTAAGTGAGATCTTTGTGATCTCCTGAATCCTCTCAGCTGGAGCCTTTGAACCATAAACGCTCCCATTCTAACAATGGCCGTACTTAACAACTTGGCTCCTTCCTAGGGCCAATATCAGCAATATCACCTTTCTCAGCCCAGGAGTGCTGAATCAACCTGTGGTTTGCAGTTACGGGGTGGAAGATCAGCACTGAGGCCTCTAAACCAAACAGAAGCAGTATTTAATTTACCAAGTAAAGCAGCCTTGTCCCTTCAAAACATCACAAAATACCCAGTGTGCCATTTGTTTTAAGTGTATGCCAGGAAACTCCCTTAAATTGCCAACATTTTAAGTAATTTAAGCCATCTGGTTGCTATGGTAACAGAGCCACAATCTGTGCATACCTCCACAGTCCTGTATTCAATAATTCTAGAATCCTTGCTTCCTCCCTTATACAAACAAAGAGAGGCAATTATGCTTCAAAAGGAAAAATTGCCATTTAGATGTCTGATGTAACGCAAATGAATCTTAGCAAGCCAAGCCTCGGGATGAAAGCACACCAGCAGAGTGGACATTGGAATTAAATCCAGTGAGATCCGAGGGAAAATGGTGCTGGATCCGAAGTTGGCCCGGAGCAGAATGGGTGAGAATGACAGGGATTTTCCGCGTGCGCGTGCCTCAAGCAGAGTGTTAACGTTTCATCAGCTGGAAAGTGGGATCAGAGTGGTATGGCTCTCTGTCTGTGGCTGTGGAAGGAGTGGTTCTAAATGTTTCCTACCCCCGCCACGAACTATCTACTTTCAATGAGATTCCTGGAATACTTGGATGCATTTTGCGCTGGGGGGGGGGGGTAATTTAATTGCTAAGCACTGCCACACGCTGGTGCCGTTAGTGGAGCTGATGCCTTGCAGTGCCAGTGATCCAGGTTCACTCTACACCTCTTATCATCTCCCAGCTCTGACGCCATTCCCACTCACATACCGACCCAGATCCACCTTTCACCTGCCAGCTCTTCCTCCACCTAATATGATAAGACGGACTTTGACCTCAGGGTCTCCCTTGGTTGTGACCTTGCAGCTAATTGTCCCTGTAACTCTGACACTTCCTCCTGCATTTAATGTTTTAGAGACAGCTTCTTTCTCGCCGCCATCTGATTTCTGAATGGTTCATGAATCCATGAACACTACCTCTCTTTTTGCTCTACTTTTTAAAATATATATTGCTTATTGTCACTCACAGTAATATTTCTGTATTGTACTGTACTCCTGCCTCCAAGCAACAAGCTTCACGACATAGGCCAGTGTTAATAAGGCTGATTCGGATTCTGGTTCTGAGATTCTGTTATTGCTTTGCTTCGTACTGCCTTGAGGCACCATTATATTGAATTGATTTGTATGAATGGTATGCAGGACAAGATTTTCACTGTACCTTGGGTCACGTGAAAATAATAAACCAATTTATTTCTTTATACTGACTATCTCCCCTGTCTTTCAGTCTAGATGAATGGTCTCAACCCAAAACATTGACTGTCCATTTCTTTCCTGGCCTGCTGAGTTCCTCCAGGATTCTGTGTGTTACTCCTGGAAGAACAATCCCTTTCCTCGATCTATCCGTAGAGACCCAGAACTTATTACCTCTCCACTTTCCTTCTGATTGCTTCTCAGAGTCTGCAGTGAATTTCTCATTCCCAACTGATATCCTTGGCAGCTGGTAAAATTCGGTCTTCCCCGGACCGTCCTGGTGCCGTCACAGAGAGCACCCTCACACCAGCCATTGCTGTCCTCCCACAATATGCAAAAATACCAGCGAACAGTCAGGCCAGCAGCACAGATCATTGGCTGCAGTCAACCATCACTGCAGGGACTTGTATGTGTCCAGGACATGGAAGTCATTGTGGGCACTACCCATTCTGCAAACGGTCTTTTTCCAAAGTGCTACAGGTCTGTTAAAACAAAAGCTTAACACCATTTTATAATTTTCTATTCTCGGGCAGTTAATCTAATCTTCCATTCTAGTTAGCTCCCACCCGCTCTGTCTACTGCCCCTGTCATTGCACAATAAACACCTTAAGCTCTTGTTATAATGCTGTTTACAATGCAAATACATGCTGGGATTTATGTATTTATGCACATTTTATTCCAAATTTGTAGTTTAACCTCCAACTTTCTTTATAATTGTTTAATGTTCTTGTTTTTGTTTAATGTTGCATGTCCTGCCCTGACCAACACACCTAGCAAACTGCTAAAACATGTATATGGTGAATGAAGTTTATCCTTGATATCTTTTGCCCAAAACTATAAACCTCTGCTTCTCTCAAACAAATGGGAGAGATGAGGAGTTACAGGTTATGGAGGTAGAGCGGGGCAATAGGACCCATGGGGTCACTTCTTCTTTCCTCCAAGAAGAACAAGCCCCTGTGTCCCCGTTCTAATCTTATAGCTGAAATAAAAGCGCTGACCAAACCAGGCCACATCTTGCCACAGGCACATCATCATCCCCTGAGTATGTCCAGCATTTTCGGCTTATATTTTAGATTTCCAGCATCTGCATTTATTTCTGATTTGCATTTACTTGCCAGTGAAATCCCTCGTCTATAAGAGAGCATAAGTCAAAGGAGCAGAATTAGACCAATTCGACCCATCGAATCTGTTCTGCCATTTCATCATGGCTTGTTTATTAAACCCTTCAACCTCATTCTCCGACACTTGGCAGGTGGATCAACTCTCAGGCATCCACTATGCTGGCAACCCTAGAAAGGTGGATACCTGGAATGTGTTGGTATGGTGGTAGAGGCAAATACGTTAGAGGCTTTTAAGAGACATTTAGGCTCCTTATTTAAGAAAGGATGTGCTGACAGTGGAGAGGGTTCAGAGAAGATTCACTAGAATGATTCCGGGAATGAGAGGGTTAACATATGAGGAATGTTTGACCGCTCTTAGACTGTACTCCTTGGAGTTTAGAAGAATGAGGGGGGACCTCATAGAAACATTTTGAATGTTGAAAGGCATGGACAGAGTGGATGTGGCAAAGTTGTTTCCCATGGTGGGGGAGTCTTGTACGAGAGGACATGACTTGAAGATTGCAGGGCGCTCATTCAGAACAGAGATGCAAAAAATTTTTTTTAGCCAGAGGGTGATGAATCTATGGAATTTTTGCCACGGGCGGCAGTGGAGGCTAAGACATTGGGTGTATTTAAGGCAGAGGTTGATAGGTATCTGAGTAGTCAGGGCATCAAAGGTTATGGTGAGAAGGTGGGGGAATGGGACTAAAGGGGAGATTGGAGCAGCTCATGATGAAATGGCGGAGCAGACTCGATGGGCCGAATGGCCGACTTCTCCTTTGTCTTATGGTCTTATAGATCGACACGTGAATGTGAGGAAGATGGAGGGATAGGGACATTGTATAGGTAGGGTGGGATTCATTTTTGGGTGTGTTTGATTTAATTTTTTTTTAGCAATTTCAGCACAACATTGTGGGCCAAAGAGCCTGTTCCTATGCTGCACTGTTCTATGTTCTATGTGACTTGTAAAGTTGTATGTACACAGAATACTATGGAGTATTTTCGTCACTCTTTTATAGGAAAGATGTGGTTAAACTGGAAAGACTGCAGAGAAGATTTACGAGGATGTTTCTGGGACTCGAAGGCCTGAGTTATACAAAGAGGTTGACCAGGCTGGGTTTTTCTTCCTCGGAATTTCAGAGAATGAGGGGAGATATTGTAGAAATGTTTTAAAATATGATGAGCATAGATTTAAAGATTCAAAATACTTTTATTATCAAACTGCGTATGCAAGTATGCAACCCTGAAATTCATCTTACCCACAGACAAGGTGAGCGGTAACTATTTTTACCCAGGATGGGGGAGACCAAAACAATGAGGTTTAGGTTTTGGTAGTGGGAAAGAATTAAAAGGAACCTGTGGGTGGAAACCTGAGCACCCAGTGGAAACCCAGACAGTCATGGGGAGAACATACAAACTCCTTACAGACGGCAGTGGAAGTTGAATCCCGATCTTACAGCTGGTGCTGTAGAGTGTGTCACTAACCCCTACGCTACAGAGCCACCCTTGTCACGTGCACAAGCACATGTCTGCACAGGTTCAATTGAAACCTTGTATACAGCATTATTACAAGGACATACAGGCAGCATTCAGAACAAAAATAAAACAAAATCTCTACACAAGAAAGCAATTAGACAAAGAGAAAACAGTCCATTTTAGTTCCAAGCGATCAAAGTGTTGTGAAACTGTAGTGACTAAAGTTGTACCAGTTGGTTCAAAAAGAGAATGGTTGAAGGGAAGTAGCTGTTGTTGAACCTGGTAGTGTGGGACTTTGGGCTTCTGTACCTCCTGGCCCTATAGCATATATGTCAAACTCAAGGCCCGCGGGCCAAATCCGGCCCGCGGTGGAATTATCTTTGGCCCGTGAGATAATATCTAATTACTATGAAAGCTGGCCCCAGTAATCGAAGCGCCTATGGCGTATGATATGGCTAATGCTGAGTTTATTCAGGTACCAGGTTTTCAGGGTTTTTAGTGTTTATTCGGCAGTCTTCTTCATAAGAAACGGAATTTGTAAAGTGAAACACTTTGTAGTTATAGCAGAGACTGAGACACATGAGAGCAGGCTGAAAAAACGGAGGCAACGAAAGCTGCGTTCGCACGCGTCCGACTGATCCGGCCCGCATGAAGCTGCATTTTGCTCAATCCGGCCCGTGACCTAAAATGAGTTTGACACCCCTGCCCTATAGTAACTGCAAAAAGATGGCATGGAATGAAGTGTCGACTGTTCATTTCCCTCCATTGATGCTGCCTGACTCACTGTGTTCTCCCAGCTTTGTGTGTAATGGCAGAACGCTGTTTATTGGTCTTTAGTTTTTCGTAAGTTGTGTTGTTTCTCTTTATTTGTCTGCAAGAAGATGAATCTCAAGGTAGTATATGATAACATACAGGTACTTCGATAAAGTTTTACTTTGAACATTGCACTTCTTGCTTTTGAGTACCAGCTTTCCCAGTGGCCTGATTCCCGCAGTTGGCTGTGTGTGATTATCACTGAGGGGGAGGTTGGCTCGCAATATCACCCTCTAGATAGAGTGGACATGGAGGAGATGCTTCGTATGGTGGGAGAGTCTAAAACCAGAGAATAGAAGGGCATCACTTTAGAACAGAGATCAGAAGGGATTTATTTAGCCAGTGGGTGGTGAATCTGTGGAATACGTTGCTACAGACGCTGTGGAGGCTGAGTCATTGGGTATACTTAAAGCAGAAATTGATAGGTTCTTGATTAGTCAGAGGTTGTGGGGAGAATGGGGTTGAAAGGAATAAAATATCAACCATGATGGTGGAAGTGACTCGGTGTTCTGGATGGCCTAGTTCTGCTCCTTTGTGGTTATAGTCTTACGCTACACAGTTGCCTCCAAAACCTAAGCTCCAGCTCTCAAAGTTCAAAGTAAATGTGTTATCAAAGTGCATATATGTCACCCTGATTCTCTCTTCTTTTGTGTGTGGGTGATCACAGTAAATGTGAAAAAAAAATCGATAGGATCAATGAAAGCACACCAAACAAATACAGAGAAATAATCATTGTGCAAAAGACAGCAAACTACGCAAATGCAAAAGCAAGAAAAAAATAATAATAGAAGAAGCTTCCATTGGTCAAGGCCGACCATTGAATGGTGTATCCTGGTTGTCTCTGTATAGGCGAGCCAGGGCAGTAGGGTATAAAGAACAAGCTGTTGCCCATGCACCCTCTCCATGTCGCTGATGAATTTAACGAAACACCAGTATAGTTTGGCACCAGTGGCATCGCAGGATTTGCCAGTCATCATTGAACTCAACGTAGAACTTTTAGAGACTCCAGCACCGGATTTTCCTCGAGGTTTACTCCCAAAGCCTTCCCCATGAGTAGGTGCAGCTGCAAAGCATTGGAGGTTTGAGATCAAAGTCTTCCTTTCTGTAGATGGTAACCTCAGCTGATGAGCCCCATCTATCCAGAGCGGCTGGTGTTAAGACTCCAGTAATCTGCCTTTGCCTCTTCTCCTGTCAGTAGAAACGATTCCACCGGGCTTAGTAACTAAGCCACACATGAAGTCAAGAGCTGGATTTGGTTATCAGAGGCTATTGAGACGCACGCCATTGGAAGCATCTAAAAAGGTAGTGGGAACTCATTTACCCGCTCACCCCTCCCCCCCCCCCCCCGGCTAAGACAACCTTGACAACCATAAGGAACCTAATAATGAATAAATAATTTTAAAGTAATAAATATTGAGAACATCAAGTCAAGTCAAGTCAACTTTTATTGTCATTTCGACCATAACTGCTGGTACAGTGCATAGTAAAAATGAGACAGCATTTTTCAGGACCATGGTTTACATGACACAGTACAAAAAACTAGACTGAACTACGTAATTAAAAAAAACACAGAGAAAGCGACACTAGACTACAGACCTACACTGGACTGCATAAAGTGCACAAAAACAGTGCAGGCATTACAATAATTAATAAACAGGACAGTAGGGCAAGGTGTCAGTCCAGGCTTCCTGTATTGAGCAGTCTGATAGCTTGGGGGAAGAAACTGTTAAGTAGTCTGGTCATGAGAGCCCGAATGCTTCAGAGCCTTTTCCCAGACGGCAGGAGGGAGAAGAGATTGTATGAGGGGTGCAAAGGGTCCTTCATAATGCTGTTTCCTTGTAGAGTCCATAAAAGTGAGTCCATAGGTTGTCCATAAGTTGTGGAACTAGTTCAGTGTTGGGTTGAGTGAAGTTATCCCCTCTGGTTCTGGTTGAGGGGTAATATCTGATCCTGAAGCTGGTGGTGTGACGCTGTGTCTGTTTCTCCCAACAGAAAACAAGGAGAATGGGGAAAGTGAAACTGAAGGCTTGTTCGCTCTGCGCCAACGAAGAGGAGCCATCAAACAGGCCAAAGTTCACAATGTCAAGTGTCACGAGTTCATCGCCACCTTCTTCCCACAGCCCACCTTCTGTTCCGTCTGCCACGAGTTTGTTTGGTACACCTCTTTCACTTGCACTACATCGTAAACGCGGTGATGAACCTTCCGGTTGATCGGTGTAAAGGGGCAGAGGTTGGTTTAAGTTCACGGGGTCAGCTGAAGAGAGCGGGGGCTTGGCAGGGTGGATCTTGACATGCTTTCACTAGTGTAAGTCTCAGAGGAGGGGACACTGCTGCATGTTACGGAGGGAGTCATTTAAAACTAAGGACAACAAGAACTCATAGGGAAACATTATAGAAGTTTATAAGATATGAGAGGTGTTGGTGTAGAAGATAGCCAGGATCTGTTCCACAGGATCAAAATATTTATACTGGAAGGCATGCTTTGAATGTGAGAGGGGATACATTCAAAGGTGTGCAGGGCAAGTTGCTTTTTACACAGAGAAGGGTGAGTACCTGGGATGGTAATGAAAGCAAATATAATTGAGGCGTTGAAGGAGTTCTTAGATAGGCATGATTAATTTAATTTTCTTTCTATTTTAGAGAGAGAGAGAGTATGGTAGCAGGCCCTTCCGGCCCAATAAGACAGAGTTGCCCAATTACAATCGTGACCAATTGATCTACTAACCCTTTGGAATGTGGAGGAAACCAGAGCACCCAGAGGAAACCCATGTTGTCATGGGGAGAACGTACAGACTCCTTCCAGAGAGCAGCAGAATTGAGCCCGGGTCGCTGGTGTTGTGATGGCCTTACTCTAACCATTACGCTACCATGCCACCATGAATTTTAGAATGGAGCGATGTGGACATTGTGCAGGCACAAGAGATTTGCTTAGTTTACCATTTATATTGTGGGCAGAAGTGCCTGGTCCTGTGGTCTATTATTCAGTTCTATGCGTTTACTCGTGAAGGGTGGTGAATCTCTGGAACTGTTTACCCCGGAGGGTTGCGGAGTCTAGATCATGAGAGGGATTTAAAGAAGAGGTAGATGATGTTTCTTTAGCCAAAGGGTGGTGAATCTGTGGAATTCATTGGCTCTGGAGGCCAGGTCATTGGTATATTGGTTTATTTTTTGATCAGCAAGTGTCAAAGGTGACAGGAAAAAAGTAGGAGAATGAGGTTGAAGGGTTTAATAAACAAGCCATGATGAAATGGCAGAGCAGACTCGATGGGCTGAATGGTCTAATTCTGCTCCTTTGACCTGCTCTTCTTTTGAAAGATCAGTGGGTTGGTGGCAATTGAGAACTGAGGCCTGGACTAGATTGTGATTGGTATCAAATGGTGGGATAGGCTTGAAGAACCAACCCCATTTATTCCTGGTCCTAACTTCTTGTGGTTTATGTACCGACAAGTTAAAATCTACCTATTCTTGTTTCTTTTAGGGGGCTGAATAAACAAGGATACCAGTGCAGACGTAAGTTGCTTTCAGCTTCTGAGTATTTCCAGGAAAGGTTTGGATAGTGTTTCTGATGGTCTAATTCCACTGTCCTTCCACCTTCCAGAGTGCAATGCTGCGATTCACAAGAAGTGTATTGATAAGATCATCGCCAAGTGCACAGGGTCTGCTGTGAACAGCAGGGAGACAATTGTACGTATTCAAACCCAGCTGTGAGAAAGTCTTGTGTGTTAGAATTAGTAAGGCATAATGATGGGATGTTTTTCACCTGGAGTTTAAACTAAACAGAGTCATTGAGGAATGAACCACTAACTATTGATCGCCACTTGCTCTAGTCCTACACTGATCTGTCCGCGCTCCTGTCCCCTCAGATTCTACCGCTCTCTTACACACTAGGAACAATTTCAAGCAGCCTGTTAGCTGATTAACTGGTATGCTTTTGAGATGTGAGATGAAACTGGAGGACCCAGACTCAAATTTGAGTTCATTTATTGATCACATGTACATTAGCGCATTGGGTGAGATGCGTCCTTTGCATTAATGATCTGATGTGATGATCTCTAGCAGTCTGTTCTGTAACATAAGATGTGGGAGCAGGAGCTGCTCATTTGACCTGCTGTGCCTGCAACACAGTTCAAAACTCTCACGGCTTATCATTTACCCAGTGCCACACTCTTTCCTTTAATATCCAACAATATATCCACCTCTCTGTCATGACTCAGCCTGTATAGCCCTCTTGGTGCAGAATTTTAAATACTCATTATTTTCTGGGTGAAGATATTTCCTCTGACCTTTGCTCTGAATATCCGAGCCCTGATTTTGAGATTGTGACCCGAGGTCTAGATAACCCAGCCTGGGAAGTCACTCCTATTGCATTTACTCTGTATTTCAGGAATTTCATATATTTTAAAGAAACCGCTCATCTTTCTCCTAAACTCCAGAATACTGAACCCATTCAGAGGCAAGAATATATTGGTCTTTGACCAGAGATGTATATGAACTCCACAGCACAGCACTTAGATTAGGAGAGATAAATATGAGAGGACGTGGCTTTAGGCTGAAAATGGAAAGGTTTCGGGGGAACATTAGAGGGAACTTCTTCACTCAGAGAGTGGTGGGAGTGTGGAGCAAGTTGCCATCTGGCATCGTAAATGCAGGCTCACTCTTAAGTTTTAAGAATAAATTGTATAGACACATGGATGGAAGAGGTCTGGAGGGTTATGGACTGGGTGCGGGTCAATGGGACTAGTGGAATAAGATTTCGGCATATACTAGAAGGGCCGAAGGGCCTGGTTTCTGTTCTGTAGTGTTCTATGGTTCTATTTGCCGGGGGCAGCACACACATTCTGGCACTAACATAGCATGCCCAATAGGGGGCACCCATGAGGAGAGCATGTAAACTACACGCACGCACACACGCACACACCCACCCTACATGTTAACCAGCAATTATTTCTCAAAGGTGATGTGAATTAATAATAATAAATACTTTATTCATCCCAAGTAGGACCCCAAGCAGCAACATTTAAAAACACAATTAGGAAAAATAATAAATTTAATAATAGTAAATATAATAATAACAATATTAACTAATAAAGAACAAATAATAACATACACAATAATAATTTACCAATATGCAATAATAATGTATGAAATAATAAGGCAGAGCCTTATGTGTTCTCAAGTCACACAGAGATGAACTGTTATATATGCTTATTGCATTTGGTAGGGAAGATTGCCTGTAACGATCCTTGTGACCGTGGGGCTGAATGAGTCTGTTCGAAAGGGTGCTCCTTTATCATGCACATTCCGACTCGGTCTCCACACTGATCCAGCAAAATGCAATTGAACTGGAAGCCTTCACCTCACAGTTCCAGTACAGAACGAGGACATCCCTTTGGAACAGGGGTTTCCAACCTGAAATCCATGGACCCCTTGGTCCACGGCATTAAAAAAGTTGCGAACCCCTGCTTTGAAACAAAGATGAGGAGGTGAAATGGTAGAGCAGACTCAATGGGCTAAATGGCCTAATTCTGCTCCTTTGTGTTATGGTCACTGCACTTTATGTAATACAAAACAAACAAAGAAACAAAAGAAAAGGTTGAGAGAGCTTTTTGGAGTGAAGGAGGAGGGAGTTGACTTGTTAGACATGTATCGATAGGTTGGACTGCCAGGCAGACAATGGCTAATACCAGAAGATATCCTTTCAAGCTGGGTGGAGGAAAGTTTAGGGAAGATGACGGGGGTAGGTTTTTAAAACAGGGAGTGGTGGGTGACTGGAACACACTGTCAGGGATGCTGTTGGTACTGGTATTGTTTTATTATTGTTGCCTGTGCCAAGATACAGTGAAAAGTTTGTCTTGTATATTATTCAGAAGATCCCATCATTACACATTGAGGTAGAGCAAGATAAAATTAACAATGCAGAATCAAGTGTAACAGCTTCAGAGAAAGTGCAGTGCAGGTTAACAATTAAGTGCAAGATCGCGAGGACAAGAGTTCATCTCATCGTACAACAGGTCCATTCAAGGGTCTAAAGCAGTGAGATAGAAGGCATCCTTGAGTCTAGTGGTACGTGCTTTCAAGCTTCTGTATCTTCTGCCCGATGGGACAGGGGAGATGAGGGAATGTCCGGGGTGGATGGGATTTTTGATTATGCCGGCTGCTTTTCTGAGGCAGCAAGAAGTATAGGCAGAGTCCATAGAGTGGAGGTTGGTTCCTAAGACGCGCTGAGCCGTGTCCACAACACTCTTCAGATTCATTTACAACTAGGTGACTTGTGCATTCAGATAGCAGGCTTTTCTCTGGTGAACTGGTAAACATTGGTAAGGATCAATGGGGACACACTGAATTTCTTTTTTAGAGACATTAGTGAGCTCTCTTGGTCATCTTAGACTAACAGTGAAGTTCATTCCAGGGAACTTAAAGTTCTTAGCCATCTCAACGTCAACACCATTGACGTAGACAGGCGCATTGTTCCAAGTCAGTAAACTTTAACTCACAGTTAACAGATTAATAGGCAGCATTGGAGGGTCACTGCATTTATAAACAAGGGAGGTTAAGTTCATCAGCTTGAAGTATTGTCTGCACTTCTGTCTCCATTGATGCTGACTTGACCCACTAAGGGTTCTCAAGACTTTCTCCCTCTCTGCAGATTTTCATTACACTTGGTGTCTTCTTTCTGCAGCGATTGAGATGGCAGTGTTTAGCTTGTGGGAGTGGAACTAGATTGTTCGAGTGGTTGGAAAGTATTTTCTCAATCAACAGTCCGTGACATTTGGCAGTGGAAGCTTTAACTCGTGTTAGGATTCTCAAATCAAGCTTAATAAGACAGCTCAGTGTTTCCAATGACTCTACCGTGTTTTCGGTAGCTAACACAACTGCTTGAGTCAGCCGTAGAAGCCCAAATATTATCTTGTCCTTATCTATCTGTGAAACGTTCCACTTTATGTTCAACTCATGTTCTCTCTTCATCAGGGCTTTGCACTAACCACCAATATTTTCCTTTGCCTTCCAGTTTCACAAGGAGAGGTTTAAAATTGATATGCCGCACAGGTTTAAAGTCTACAACTACAAGAGCCCAACTTTCTGTGAGCACTGTGGAACGCTACTGTGGGGCCTTGCAAGGCAAGGGTTAAAGTGCGAAGGTAAATGCACAGGTCACGCCTTGAACACCTCACTTCCTGTCTGCAATCCACTGGGAATTTTTCCTCTGCTGCTCCCAGCCTCTCCTTCACAGCTCCCTTTAACAGGAACTTGACGTGATATAATGGAGCTAACGGCAAGGCAAGGTGACATTATTGTGGCAGAAGGTTGCCAAGATGCAGAAAGAGAAGTGGAAAGGTTTAGGGAGAGAATTCAGAGCTTAAGACTCGGGCACAGGTGGCAAACCATGGATATTAAAGAAATAATGAAGCCAGAATTAGATAGATACCCTAAAAGAGTTGAAATTGGAATTGGTTTTTCATCATCACGTGTATCAAGGAACTGTGGAATAGCTTGTCTTGTATATTGGTGATACAGGTCAGATCATTACACTGTACACTGAGGTCAAACAAGGTAAAAGAAAGCTAGGGCTTTTTCTTTGGAGTGAAGGAGGATGACAGGTGATGTGATAGAGATGTACAAGTTGATAAGAGGCATAGATTGAGTGGATAGCCAGACTCTTTCTCAGAGTGGAAATAGCTAATACCGGGGGTGGGGGGGGGCATAATTTCAAGGTGATTGAAGGAACGCATAGAGGGGATATCAGAGGTAGGGTTTTACACAGAGAATAGTGGGTGTTTGGAATGCCCTGCCAGGTGTGATGGTAGAGGCTGATAAATTAGGAACATTTAAGAAACTCAGGCACGTGGGTGATAGAAAAATGCAGGGCAATGTAGGAGGCCTTATTGTGCTGACCTTTTAACCTATTTCAATATCGTGGGTTGAAAAGCCTTTACTGTGCTTTAGTGCTCTATGTTCTAAAATAATAAAGTGTAACAACTACAGAGAAAGTGCAGTACATGTAAACAGTCAGGTGCAAGATCACAATGAGGTAGATTGTGAGGTCAAGGGTCCATCTTGCCATGCCAGGGGATTGTTCAATAATCTTACACAGTGATAGACTCTGTCCTTGAGCCTGGTGATAACATGCTTTCAGGCTTTTATACCTTCTGCGTGATGGAAGCTATTGGTATTGGTTTATTATGCCTACTGGTTCATCTGTGCAAGAGAGCCAAAGGCTCTTGCTCAGTACAATAGCAATTGCTGCAAAAAAAAAATCATAACTTACATGAGTGATAAATCTGATTCTGATATGGTTCTGTGTTGTTGACTGAGAGTGGTAAGTGGTTGGGAGCAGCAAGCTCTGGAGAGGCATTCTGTAACGCTGAGCCTTTATAAGACCCTAGTCAGGCCGCACTTGGAGTATTGTCAACAGCTTTAGGCCTCATATCTCAGAAAGGATGTGTTGTCGTTGGAGACAGTCCAGAGGAGGTTCATGAGGATGATTTCAGGAGTGAAGGGGGTTAACATATGAGGAGCATTTGGCAGCTTTGGACCTGTACTCACTGAAATTTAGAAGAATGCATGGGGATCTCATTGAAACCTACCGTGTTGAAATGACTAGATAGGGTGAATGTGGAAGGGATGTTTTCCTATTGTGGGGGTATCCAGAACTAGAAGGCAGAGCCTCAAAATTGAGGGATACCCCTTTAGAGCAGAGGTAAGGAAGATTTTTTTTTAGCCAGAGAGTAGTAAATCTGTGGAATGCTCTGCCACAGACCGCAGTGGAAGCCAAGTCCATGGGTATATTTAAGGTGGAAATTGATCGTTTCCTGATCGGTCAGGGCTTCAAAGGATATGGGGAGAAGGCAGGTGTGTGGGGTTGAGTGTGATCTAGGATCAGCCATGATGGTATGGCAGAGCAGACTTGACGGGCTGAATGGCCTAATTCTGCTCCTATGTCTTATGGTCTTATTGTCACACATGTCCCAAGATACAGTGAAAAGCTTGTCTTGCATATTGTTCATACAGATTAGCTGATTACACTCTGCATTGAGCTAGAAAAGGTAAAACTGACAATGTAGAATGAAGTGTAATAGCTACAGAGAAAGTGCAGTACAGGTCAACAAAGTGCAAGTTCAAAAGAGATCCTATCGCATTGGCTGGGAATTGAACTCGAGTCTCCCATATAGAACGTGAAAATTTTACCCCTGATCCACAAATGCCCGGGCTTCTGTAGGCATGGAGGTAAGCGTTGACAAGCCAGTCAAAGATTTGAAAAGATGGCTGAAGATCTTTAAATTGAGCCCCTGCTTAGCTGGGAGGCAGCATAGGTCACTGAACAATGCCAGTGGCGAGCTCCAGTTCATTGTTGTGTGCACAAGTACAGTTACAGTGACAAACTTGCAGATGCATCTCAGACATACAGGTTTAGACAGTATACAGAACCTAACTGATACACTTACGGGACAGTGAAGAATAAAGTATGCAAAACAAGCCCTAATCAGAGGCAAGTCCACGCTAGTACAAGAGGTATTGTTACTGAGGTAGAGTTAAGGTTGTGCAGGTGAGGTCAAGAATCTGATGGCTGTAAAACCATAAGACATAGGAGCCCACTCAGGCCGTTCAGCCTATCGAGTCTGTTCGCCGTTCAGTCCCTCTCAAACCCCTTCTCCCTGTAACCAAAGGACAGCCTTGCTAATCAAAGGTACCTCGTGGCCAAAGGCAGCTGTGAGAGGATGGCATGGCCCAGATGCTGGGGATCCTTGATGGTAGCCCCTCCTGTCGATGCTGCCTGTGATGGGGAGGGCTGTATGAGTGACGGACTTGGGACAAGTTCAGACTTCTGGATTACCTCAGGTTCAGGGAGAGTAAAACACAGGACAGGTGTAGCCGCGTCACAGAGATGCATCTACTCCGGGTGGAGCTCAGTTGTAGATGATCTGTCCAGCGGTACCAAGACAACATAGTTTTAAGGTAATTAGAGAAGTTTAGAGATGTCAAGGGTAAGTTTTTTACACAGAGAGTTGTAAGTGTGTAGAGCTTGCTACCAGAGATGATAGTAGAGGCAGATCCATTATCAATATTTAAGAAACTCTTAGGTAGGCATATGAATGGTAGAAAAATGGAGGGCTATGTAGGAGGGAAGAGTTAAATTGATCTTAGAGTATGTTAAAAGGTTGGCACAACATCGTGGGCCAAAGGACCTATTTTGAGCTATAATGTTCTATGTTCCAAATTCTGTCAGCCTCTATTTCATCATTGGGAAAAGGCTGAAAACAGACCCTCCAAAGTAGTTATCTCTGGATTACTCCCAGTGCAACGTGCTAGTCAGGGCAAGAATAGGATGATGGGATGGATGAATGAGTGGCTGAGGAGGTGGTGCAGGGGGCAGGGTTTCAGATTTCTGGATCATTAGGATCTCGTCTAAGGAAGGTATGACCTGTCTTTTTTTTTTAAAAAAGGACGGGTTACAGCTGAACCCGATGGGGACCAATGTTCTTGTGGGCAGGCTTGCTAGAGTGTTGGGGAGGGTTTAAGCTAAGTTGGCAGGGAAATGGGAATCGGAGTGATAGGGCTGAGGAAAGGGCAGTTGGTATACAAGTAGATGAAGTGTCTGGTGAGATTGTTAGGAAGGACAGGACGATGAAAGGGTGACATTGCAGTCAGTGGGATGAGATGAAGTGTAACATAGGTGCAAAATAGAAAAGGGTGATGGATTCTGGACTGGAAGTGTTATATTTGAATGCACACAGTATACGGAATAAGGTAGATGATTTTGTAGCACAGTTAGAGATTGGCAGGTTTGACATTGTGGGCATCACTAAGACGTGGCTGAAAGAAGATCATAGTTGGGAGCTTAACATCCAAGGGTGCACACTGTATCGAAAGGACAGGCAGGTAGGCAGAGGGGGTGGGGTAGGTCTGTTGGTTAAAAAAAATGAAGTCAAATTCTTAGAGGTGATAAAGGATTGGAAGATGTAGAAGCATTGTGTGTAGATTTAAGAAGCAGCAAAGGTAAAAAGACCCTGGTGGGGGTTATATACAGACCCCGGAACAGTAGCCAGGGTGTGGGCTACAGATTACAATGGGAGATAGAAAATGCATGGCAAAAGGGCAATGTTACGACAGTCATGGGAGATTTCAGAATGCAGGTAGGTTGGAGCTGGATCCCAAGAGAGGGAATTTGTAGAATGCCTACAAGGTGGCTTTTTAGAGCAACCCCTGGTTACCCCCACTAAGGGAAAAGTAATTCGGGGTTAGGTATTGTGTAATGAACCAGATTTGATTAGGGAGATTGAGGTAAAAGAACCCTTGGTAGGCAGTGATCATAATATGATAGAATTCAACCTGCTGTTTGAGAGGGAGAAGATAAAGACAGATGTATCAGTATTACAGCGGTGTGAAGTGAATTACAGATGCGTGAGAGAGGAGTTGGCCAGAGTTAATTGGAAGGGGATACCAGCAGGGACGATGGAAGAAGAGCAATTACTGGGGTTTCTGGAGGCAACTTGGAAGGCACAGGATAGATGCATCCCAAAGATGAAGGGAGGATGATGCCACCATGGCCAACAAGGGAAGCCAAAGACACCATAAAAGCAAAAGAGGGGGCATACAATAGAGCACAAATTAGTGGGGAGTTAGAAGATTGGGAAGCTTTTAAGAACCATCAGAAGGCAACTAAAGTAAGCATAAGAAGAGAAAAGATTAAAAATGAAGGTAAGCGAGCCAAAAATCCCAGGAAGAATATCAAAAGCTTTTTCAGATGTATAAAGAGTAAAAGAGAGGCGAGATTTGGATATTAGACCACTGGAAAATGACGCTGGAGAGGTAGTACTGGGAGATAAAGAAATAGTGAATAAACATAATGAGTATTTTGCATCAGACTTCACTGTGGAAGATTCTAGCAGTATGCCAGAAATTTGAAAGTGTCTGGGTGCAGAAGTGAGTGCAGCTGCTGTTACTATGGAGAAGGTGCTTGAGAAGCTGGAAGGTCTACAGGTAGATATGTCACCTAGGACAAATGAACTATGCCCCAGGGTAGCTAAAGGGATTGTGGAGGCATTAGTAATGATCTTTCAAGAATCACTATTGTTTTCTTTGAATTTTCCCCCCTTACCTTAAATGCATACCCTTTAGTCTTGGACATTTCCACCCGGGGAAAAAATACGGGCTATCAACTTTTGTGTATGCGTCTCATAATCTTGCAAACTTTTATCAGATTTCCCCTGGGCCTCTGCCGCTCCAGAGAAATCAAACAAGTTTGTCCAACCTCCTGTTATAGTACATATCAGCAGCATCCCAATAAAACACTTCCACACCCTTTCCAAGGCCTCCACATGCTTCTGAGCCATCAAAATTGAATACAATACTCAAAATGCAACCTAAGCAGAGTTTTATAAAGCTGGTTCTTGAACTCAGTGCCTTGACTAATAAAATCAAGCATGCCAAACACCACCTTTGCCTCCTGTTCAGGCGCTTTCACAGAGCTATGGATATGGACCCTAAGATCTTTCTGTACATGACTACATGTTTGGAGTTTTGCCATAAATGGTGTGTATTTGATCTCCCAATGTACACTTCGCACTTGCCTGGATTAATCCCCGTCTTCCATTTCTCCACCCATATCTGCCACTGATCTATATCAGCTTTAGGAATGAACAAGTGACGTAATCTGAATGTATACAGCCAAGAGCTTTTCACTACATCTCAGTGCATGGAGCAAAAATAAGCAAGCTCCAGTTCACATCATGTTCAAGTTTAAGGTTTATGGAAAATGGGAAACTCGGTCTTTTATCACCAGCACTAATGGAGTGTGAATGTGTCCTCTCTTTATTATGAACTTGGAAATGCAAGTCCATAGAAGTTAACCAAACAGAACATTGGGAGATGGGTATTTGGTTGCTTGAATTATTACAGCAGCCTGAAGGCACACACTCAGCGATTCAGGAACAGCTTCTTTCCCTCTGCTATCTGATTTCGAAATGGACATTAAACCCATGAATACAACCTCACTACTTACTGATTTCTGTTTTTTTTTTTTTGGAACAATTTATTTTAACTTAACGATTTAATATATATACTGTAATTCAGTTTTTTTATATTTATTTATCATGTTTGTCATTGTATTGCTGCCGTTCAGTAATGAATTTCATGGCATGACGGTGATAAATCCGATTCTGACATGCTCTGAGATACGGTGAAAATCTTTGTTTTGCATGCCGTCCTTGCAGATCACCTCGTCACATCAGCACATCGAGGTAGTACAAGGGTAAAGTAGTAACAGGATGCAGAGTGAGGTGTTACAGAGAAAGTGCAGTGCAAAGGCAGACCATAAGGTGCAAGATTATGACGAGGTAGATTGTGAGGTCAAGAGTCCATCTCTTTGTACTAGAGGATCATTCAAAAGGCTTATAGCAGCGGGACAGATGTCGTTCTTGAGCTTCGTGATAAATGCTTTCAGGCTTTTGTATCTTCTGCCCGATAAGAAAGGGAGAACAGAAAATATCTGGGGTGGATAGGGTCTTTAATTATATCGGCAGCTTTCCCAACATAGGGAGTAGCATAGACAGAGTCCATAGACTGATTTCCCTGATGGACTGGGTTGTGTACGCGGTTCTGTGCAGTTTCTTACAGTCACTTGCACAGCTGTTTCCATACCAGGCTGTGGTGTATCCAGGGATGGTAGAGTTTATGGGCGTTGATTAAAATTAGTGTGGGCCAATGGGGGCATGCTCAACTTCTTTAGCCTCTGAGGAAGTAGAGGCTCTTGATACAGCTAAAGAGCAGTGTGGCAATAGACATCCAACAGTTGCTTCTAACTCCTGTGGATTGTCTGAAAGTTCCAGCAGAACAGAGTATCTTAGAAAGCAGCCCTTGCCCTGTACCAGTGTTATTAACACAACAGCCCTGACGTTTGCTCTTCTCTCTGTCAGAATGTGGAATGAACGTCCACCACAAGTGTCAGAACAAAGTGGCCAACCTGTGCGGGGTGAATCAGAAGATGATGGCTGAGGCCTTGGCCCAGATAGAGAGTGAACAACAGGTACGGAATCGCTGCTTGTTTCTCGGCTTCTCAACTCTGTGCCAAATAGAAGGTCAGCAAATGCAAAGCAAGTCCCGTCGAAAGCTCGAGATTCTGTAGATGCTGCAAATCTTCAGAAGGCACACAAAATGCTGGAAGAACTCAGCAGGTCGGGCAGCACCTATGGAGAGCTATAAAGAGCCACCATTTTGGACTGAGACCCTTCACCAGGACCATCAAAACTAAGTTCAGTTGATTATTGCTCTGCGAGCGAAAGGTCGTTTACAAAAGAACAGCTCCTTCCATAATAGCAAAACTGAAAGCAGGTCAAAAAGAGGTAGAGCGAAGATGAGAAACCAATTTCTCCAGCTGGTGTTTTGTAAATCCCGAGAGCGCATTAAAACGAAGGCAGCTTAAGTAAATCGGAAATATGTGGTAGATGCTCAACAGGTCAGGCGGCATCTGCGGAGAAGGGAACAGCTCCGGCTGATATATCCACAAAATGCTGGAGGGACTCAGCAGGTCAGGCAGCATCTGTGGACAGGAATGGACGGACAATATTCCGGGTCAGGATCCCTTATCACATGGTTAGTGATGACAGCAGGGGAGGAATTCTAAGCATTTAGTTAGAGTTAATGTCCTGCCTGCTGTATGCAGGACTGATGAAAGGTCTCACCCTGAAATATTGACTGTTTATTCCCCTCCATAGATGCTGCCTAACCTGCTGCGTCCCTCCAGCATTTTGTGTGATCTGTTTGATTCACGGAGAATGGTTGACCATTTTCTCCCAGGCCTGTTGGTCTCAAAGTTCCTTGCCCCGGTCAGGGCTGCAGAGACAAATCCAGCTTTGGGATTCAATCTGAGACTGGGTGAATGGACAGGTTATTGAGACTGGGTGAGAAAGTAGTTCTTCCTGAGAAATAAGGGGTTTATTCTCAGTGGCCACTTTATTAGGTACACCTGTCTGTGCACTTGCATAGCTCAAGCATGCAGACACGGTCAAGAGGTTCGGTTGTTGTTCAGATCAAACATCAGACCGGAAGAAATGTGATCTGAGTGACTTTGACCATGTTGACCAAGTGATTGTTGGTCCCAGATGGGGTGGTTTCAGTAAAAGCTGGCCACTGGGGGTATTAGGGATCCCATACATCTCCTTCGCATGTTTTAAAGTTGCCATTTTGGTTGGAAATGACACATCGGGGACTGCAGATACCAGGCGCAGGAAATCAAAGTTTCAAGGAACATTCCAATCCAAGTGACCAAACCACTGAACTTTTAATGTCCCGTTTCTGTGTCTCTTAAATGCAGGCCCGCACTCTGCGTGACAACGAGTACATAAGTCGAGAAGGACCTATTAGTGTTTTCAAAAAACCAGCGGACACTCAGCAGACTGTAACTTCTGTGAAAGGTAATGTAATTGGGCCTTGTCACTCTCTGTGTGGTGGGTCTGGAACCAACGTTACTTGTAAGAGAGGAGAGAGGGGTTGACAATGGATGTCTATGTTCAGTCAATACGGAAGCTAGCGCAGTACGATATGAGGAACAAGCAATTGCCCATGCAACAGGCACCCCCCCTCCACATAACTGAAGAATCCAAAGGAACGGCAGAGGCCGATACGGTTTGGCACCAACGACCTCCCAGGAGTTACCAGTCAGCATTGAACTCAAAGTAGGACTACCTTAGGGACTTTCCTCAGGGTTTACTCCCAAAGCCTTCCCCATGATGGGTATATCCACGAGACAGCAGAAGCTTGAGATTAGAGTTTTCCTCATCCTGGAAGAGCTGCCAACCACGGTTTTAAGGCACCAGAAAACCTGCCTTTGCCCCTTCTCCTGTCAGTAGAAAGGGTTCTGTTTGATTTAGTAGCTAATCCACACGTGATAAAATAGAAACTGGATTTGGTTATCAGAGGCTGTTTGAGATGTACACCATTGGGAGCACTTAATAAGTAGTGGGATTATCAACCCCTAGCTATAACAGTCTTAGAGAAACACATGAGGCACATACACCTTGATAACACAAATGTATACCATTAGATTTATAATCGCTGACTTATATGATGTGAAATTTGTGGCGGCTATACTGTGCAACGGCATAAAATTACTGTAAATTGCAAAAATACATTAATTAAATAACATGAATAAATAGTACAGACAAAAGGAATAACATGGTTATTCAGTTCAGGTGGCCTCATTACAGGTAGGATGTGGAGAGGGTGCCAAGGAGATTTACCAAGATGCTGCCTGGATTAGAAAACGTGCCTCATGAGGAAAGGCTGTGCGAACTAGGGCTTTTTTTTTTCATTAAAGTGAAAGAGATTGAGAAGTGACTTGTTAGAGGTGAATAAAATGATAAAAGGCATAAGTGGAGCACCTTTATTCCCCAGAGCGGAAATGGCTAATGCAAAAGGGCATAAATTTAAAGTGACTTAAGGAAAGTATAAGAGGGATATTAGAGGTAGTTTAATTATACAGAGTGTGGTGGGTCTGTGCTGCACCCTGCCAGGGGTGGTGGTGGAGGCAGATACATTAGGGGCATTTAAGAGGCTCTTACGTGGACACGGATGAAATTAAAAGGGATGACCATGTGGGAGGAAAGAGCTATATTGGTCTTCAAGTAGTTTAAAAGGTCAACACAACATCATGTCTGCTTTAGCAGCAACCTTCCTAAATCACTTCCCGAGTTTTCATTACTATCTGCAATTACCTTGAGTCACCGTGAAGGACCGTCACCACGTGGGACATGTCCTCTTCTCACTACTACCATCAGAGAAGGAGGTACAGGAGCCTCAAGACCCACACTCAACATTTTAAGAACAGCTTCTTCCCCTCCAGCAGTCAGGCTCTGAACCGTCCACGAATTCGGAATCCGAATCAGGTTTGTTGTCACTGACGTACATTGTGAAATTTGCTGTTTTGGGGCCGCAGTACATTGAACATACTAAGTTACAAAACAATTGTGCACAAGAGAACACCGGCTCACTGTTCCTCCTGTGTAACTTTTACACCTTTAAGTTCAAGGGTGGCGGAGTAGTCCAGCTGCTGCCTTTGAGAACTTCACACATTCTCCCTGTGACACATGGTTTCCTCTGGATAGTCCGGTTTCCGCCCACGTTCCAAAGATGCACGGATAAGGTTGGTAAGTTTTGGGCATCCCACATTGCTGCCAGAAGACAGCACATCCTCGATCCGTGTTAATCACTGACGCAAACTATGCGTTTCAATGTACATGAAACTAATTTTTAAGAGTCTTAAATCTTTGATGTCTTGCACTGTACTGCTGCCACGAAGCAATGCGTGCCACGTCAGTAACATTAAACCTGATTCTAATTTTGATAGTGGGTCACTGGCCGATCTTCAAATCACGTAGCTTAATAGCAGCCACCTCCTGACGGGTCTCCTTCCCTATAGGTGTGCGTTAGTGCGGCCGGCTGCTTTGGGACAGCGTCTTCTCTCGTTGCCGATGATGGGGGTGGGTGGAGAGGACGTTCTGGGTTGACTGTCTCCTGTGAGGGGATGCATTCTCTCCACTGAGTTACCGTCCTTTGTCTCCCTCGAGTGGCTGTCTCAGGAAGAACAATGAAAACTTAAAACATCATGTTTCCATACAAGCAACACACACAAAATGCTGGTGGAACGCAGCAGGCCAGGCAGCATCTAGGAAGAAGCACTGTCGACGTTTCGGGCCGAGACCCTTCGTCAGGACTAACTGAAAAAAGAGATAGTAAGAGATTTGTGAGGGGGAGGGGCAGATCCAAAATGATAGGAGAAGACAGGAGGGGGAGGGATGAAGCTAAGAGCTGGGAAGTTGATTGGCAAAAGGGATACAAGGCTGGAGAAGAGGGAGTATCATGGGATGGAAGGCCTTAGAAGAAAGAAAGGGGGAGGGGAGCACCAGAGGAAGATGGAGAACAGGCAAGGAGTTATTGTGAGAGGGGAAAGAGAGAGAAAAATTAGGGATGGGGGAGGAGGGGCATTAACGGAAGTTAGAGAATTCATTGTTTGGAGTATTTTACTCCTCCTAACAACTCCAAGTGTACGGTTGTTGACATGATATGCCTTAAGAAGATGTGCCCTTGACCAGCTCTCTGAGACGGAACAAGAATCTGAACGCAGCTCCCTGCATAGCGAGCTAATTCTGATCCTTGTGCATGTTAGCATAACACCTTCCAGCATTAGTGTTCAGGGTTCAGTCTCTGCCACTGACTGTAAGGAATTTGCTTTCCCCATGACCGCAAGGGTTTCCTCCAGGCGCTCCGTTCTTCTCCCACATTTCAAAGACATACAGGTTAGGGTTAGTAAGTTCTGGACATGCTGTGTTCACACCAGAAGCATGGCAACACTTGCAGTCTACCCCCTGCACATTCCTGACTGTGTTTGTCCTCGATGCAAACAAAACCTTCTACTGTATATTTCAATGATTCATAGAATATACAACATTGCCAATCAGTGCAGTCCCTTCATCCCAGGATGTTGTGCTGACCTTTTAACCTACTCTAAGATAAATCTAACTCTTTCCTCCTACATAGCCCTCCACTCTTATTTCATCCACGTGCCTACCTAAGAGTTTCTTAAATCCCCCGAGTGTGTCTGCCTCCATTGCCACTCCTGACAGGGCTTTCCACGCACCCACCACTCGTATACCTGTGACAAATAAAGCTAATCTTTCCCCTTTCCTCACTCCTGACCCCAGAGGTGCAAGGTATCAGCTGGGAAACACCAACAGAAGAGGGAGAGAGCAGTCCCCCGGACTCTCCCATCTACGAAGAACCACCCGGGGCCGACCAGCGAAAGTTTGCCATCGATGACTTCACCCTGCACAAAATGTTGGGGAAAGGCAGCTTTGGAAAGGTAAGAAAATAAAAGTACTTCATTCCGTCAGTCGCAGCCTACAAAGGATTCACAGGTATAAGAACTAGTGTGCCACTCAGCCCATCGAGTCTGCTGTCCAATTCTATCCTTGGTCACATCTCTAACGGAAACTTGGAATTCGCTACCAAGGAAGGTGATAGAAGCAGATACGACAGCAATTTTTAGGAGTGATTTAGACAGACAGATGAACAGGCAGGGAACAGAGGGATATAGACTGTGTGCAGGCAGGTGGGACTAGTTTAGCTTACCATCATGATCAACACAGATAAAACCATAAGACATAGGAGCAGAATTAGGCTATTCAGCCCATCAATCCTGTGCTGCCATTTCATCATGGCTGATTTATTATTCATCTCGACCTCATTTCCTGCCTTCTCCTTGATATCTTCGACACCCTCGCTAATCAAGAACGTATCAACCGCAGCTGTAAAAAGTCCACAGATTCACCATCCTCTGGCTAAAGAAATTCCTCCTCATCTCTGTTCTGAAGCAATGTGTTTCCATTCTGGGGCTTTGTCCTCTGCTCCTAGACTATAGACAGTGAGATGAAGGGCCTATTCCTGTGCTGAACCATTCTCATCCACAAAAGAATTGAGAAGTAGCCCTCCCCAATCAGTTCTGGTCACCTCATTAGAGGAACGATGTGGAAGCTTTAGAGAAGATGCCGAGCAGATTTACCAGGACGGGGCCTGGATTGAAAAGCATGTCTTATGAGAAGTTGAGCAAGTTAGGGCTTTTCTCTGTGGAGTGAGGGGGGATGAGACGTGTCTTTGTAGAGGTGTACAAGATGATAAAAGGTATAGATTGAGTGGGTAGCCAGAGACTTTTTCCAAAAGCAGAAATGGCTACTACAAGGGGGCATAAACTTAAGGTGATTGGAGAAAAGTATTGTGGGATGACAGAGTTAAGTGTTTTCACACAAAGAAGGCACAGCCAGGAGTAATGGTAGAGCCAGATGCATTAGAGACATTTAAGAGACTCTTAGCAAGAATCTTTTTCTTGAAAGAATGGATGAAAGAAAAGTGGAGGGCTATGTAGGAGGGAAGGGGGAGATTGATCTTGGAGTAGGTTAAAAGGTCGAGACAACATTGTGAGCCAAAGGGACGGTACTGTTCTGTGATGTTCTATCTTCTCTGTTCAAACTCATAATGTTTCTTGTACCTGTCGTGATCCTGACAGGTCTTTCTCGCAGAGCTAAAGGGCAAGAATCAGTTCTTTGCCATCAAGGCGCTAAAGAAGGACGTGGTGCTGATGGACGACGACGTGGAGTGCACCATGGTCGAGAAACGGGTTCTGTCTCTTGCTTGGGAACACCCGTTTCTCACACATCTCTACTGCACATTCCAAACGAAGGTAGGATTCCCTTACTAATTCGTTCTTAAAGTTGCTCAGCCTTCTGGAACGCCTGCTGTCCTTCCGGTAAATGGCTTCTACGGTGCATTGGGGAAGGCACTTCCAGGATTAAAGAGACATTGAAGATTAGCTTAATTTGTCACTTACAACAAAACGTACAGTGAAACAGGTTGCTTGTGTCGGCGACCAGCATAATCCCAGAACGTGCTGGGGGCAGCCCACAAGTGGCATCATGCCTCCAGTGCCAGCGTAGCCTTCTATGAGCCACTAAACCTAACCCATACATCTGTGGAATGTGGGAGGAAACCAGAGCACCCGGAGGAAACTTGCACAGTCATGGGGAGAATGTCAGCGATGGGATTTGAACCCTGACTGCTGGTGTGGTGGAGCATTACGCTTGCCCCCTAAGCTCACCTAATGATTCAGTTTCACTAGAGGAATAGAGATATATTTACAGATCAAGAGGGTGTGTGAATTGGTAAAGAAACCGAAGGAGGTGGTGTTCCTATACATCTGTTGCCTGGTCCTTCTGTGTGGTTAGGTCCCAGGTATGGGGGGTGCTGTCAGACTAGGTGGGGTAACTGCAGTGAATTGTAGTAAAATTTTACTGCTCACTGCAGTAACCATGCGCCAGAGTTGGAGTGAACATCCAGTCAGAATAGTGCTAAGCTGCAATGTCCATTGAAGTCATGGCTCAGACTTAGTTTAGATTCGTGGGGAAGATTTTGGAGGCAGTGCTGGGAGTTATGGGTCAGGTTAAGGTCGAGCGACACAGATGGAGGAAAGTTAGAAGTTGCAGGCAGTAAATGAAGTGTTGAAGAGTTAGGGACAGGAGTCAGAGGTAGGAATCAGAGTGATGTGTGTTCAAAGGCCAGTGATCACTGAGGATTAAAGGCATGGTGACAGGCGCTGAGGATGAAGGCCAGCGAATCCCCGGGGTCAATGATTGAGGTCAGTGAGTCCCGTGGGCAAGGGCTGGTGGACTTCAACTTGGTGAGTCTCCCAGGTCAGTAACCCCACTCCCCAGTACATTGATGGTAGGAGACTCAGTGATGGGAAGAGTGTTAAATATAATGGCATAAAGGTTAGTAAGTTAGGTTATGCTATGTTGGTGATGGAAGTGTGGTGATGCTTGTGGGCTGTCCTCAGAACATCCTCGAACTGTGTTGGTCATTGACAAAACAACGCATTTCATTGTGTTTCGATGTACATGTGACAAGTAAAGCTAATCGTTATCTTTATAAATATCAAAGGTAGCTAGTTTGATTTTCTAACTGATAATTGGTATTTTCCTGGTAGTGGTTTGGCACGCGTGGCCACATTTCACCCTCTAAACGTTCTCTGTACCTTGCCTTGTAATGTTTCTAACCAGGGGCATAACATTAAGGTGATTGGAGGAAAGTATAGTGGGGTGTGAGAGGTAGTATTTTTAAACAGAGACTGGTAGGTGTGCAGAATGCTCTGACAAGCATTAAGCGAGGCAGATCTTTTGGGACATTTTAGAAACTCTTGGATAGACACATGGATGATAGAAAAATGGAGGGCTACGTCAAGGGGAAGGCTTAGGTTGATCTTAGAGTGGGCTGAAGGACCTTACTGTGATGTTATGTTCTGTCTATGTAGACCTAGGCTGCAATGTTCGATGCTCTTTGTACGTAGACCTAGTCTCTCTACTTAAAATGTTGCCTTGATGTTTCCTTGACGAAGCATCCTTGATGATGTTCTTGCCTTGATGATGTTCTCTGAACTTCAGCCCTTGGTCCCCACCTGGAACTGAGTGGTCCTGGTGAAACCGAAAGCTCCTAAAATATTGAGTGTGGGTCCTTTGGTTGTTGTACCTCCTCCCCGATGGTAATAATGAGAAGAGGGCACGTCCTCAGTGGTAAGAGTCCTTAGTGATGGATGCTGTCTTCTTGAGGCAACTCTTTTTAAGTATGCCCTCTATGAAAATTGCTGGCAAATGGGACCAGCATACAGCCAGACCTGCTTAATGCTGAGGACACACTCCGCGGAGTTGGAGCGCTATGTAAGGCAGTGCTGTGCGGGGTCATTATAACGTTATGTAATTGGACACATGCACCTGATTTTTAAAAAATCAAACCTGAGATACATGATATATTATTTATACACAGTAACTCATGGAGTGACAAACACGCAGATAGGCCTAACCTGTACATCAGTGGAGCAGCACCAGAGGAAGTTGCTGGCTTAGGGGCACGTTTCATTGTGTTTGGTCATCCACCCATATATTTAGCTCTATTTTCCATTTTTTTCAAACAAATAGCTCCTGGAATCTTCATTGGTGACAACTTAGAAGTCATCGTCGCAGAAGCTTTTATCTTGTCTGCATTTTGTTATAATTGTTCTGATCGTCAATGCAGCCCATTGCAAAGAGGCGCCAACATCAACCTGACGCTCACCAGCTTCCAAACGCTGAATCACTCGCAGTTTCACGTCCATGCCGATGCTTTTCCTAGACACCTTCGATGTACAGCCCCCGCCGGAAATTGCAGGCCGTCTTCCAGACATGATGGGTGAAGAAAATGCAATAACTTGGCGAGGGAGCAAGAACGCTTACACACGCTGGGGAGGCAGAGCGTGAACTAATATGTGATTGGCTGTGAGTGGCTCTGAGCGTACGTAAAGCACTCTCGTTGGCTGATTGAACATTTACTGTAATGGTGGCTGCTCTTGAAAAGTTTTAACTCTTGCTTGGAAAGGATTTTTGCCGTTTTTTTAAAAATTTCACTGAAGAATTGAATGACCTCGTTGTAAGGAATCAGGGGTCTGAGTGTATTTGGGAATCTTCGCCAGCATGGACCAGTTGGCCCAAAGGGCCTATTCCCGTGCTGTAAGACTACGACCTGTGAATAGCCTGTGGCTGAAAGGGCTGATCAGAGCCCGAGTAGCCGCAGCGAGCGAGTCGCCCCCTTGATCCTGTTGCTCGGCTTGCACACCTGTGCATAAAGAAGGGCAAAGAGACAGACAGCAGTTGCTTTCTCAGATAACTCACACCCACAGAAATGACTTAATTGCCATCCACGATAACAATCAAAGGTCAAAGTGATAATACCAAAATTTCCCTGCGCTGTGATGGAGAGAAACGTGCAAGTGGAATCAGTTTGTAATAAAATGAAGCTGCTTACTTATAGTAACACTTTAAAACAATAACCAACGCAATCTATTTGGATTCTATCCTCTATAGACGAGGACATTTTTCAAACAACGAAGCACTTTCTACCTATTTGATTACATCTGCTCCGTCTGTGCACTGCCCGTTCCATTTCCACATAAGATTCTACAGGGTGCTGTCATTTATATCACACACTCAGTGGCCACGTTATTAGGTACCTCCTTTACCTAATAAAGTGGCCACTACATGTAAATCCATGATCTTCTGGTTCCACTTCAAGATTCAACGTTTTGTGCATTCAGAGATGCTCTTCAGCATTCCGTTGTTGTAACACATGGTTATTTGAGTTACTGTCACTTTCCTGTCAGCTTGAACTAGTCTGGCCTTGCTTCTCTGACCTCTCCCATTAACCTTTTTGCCCGTGGCACTGCCAGTCACTGGATTCCACTAACCCCCAGCCCCCGCTTGGCGTCCCCTTTCTTGTCACATGCACCTCAAGTGCAGACCGCAGATTCAGATTCATTTCTTTATCACACGTGATACAAAGCATACAGTGAAATGTGCCACTTGCGCCAACAACCCACATAACCTAAGGATGTGCTGGGGGCATCCTGCAAGTGCCAGCACACATTCCAGTGCCAACATGGCATGTCCACAGCGTTCAGCAGAACAGCAACAAAGTACGTATGTCTCACCATACACTACCCCGAGATTATTTTTTCTTGCAGCCATTCACAGTAGAACAAAGAAACTCAGTAGAATCAATGGAAAGCTGCACACGAAGACTGACAAAGCCACCAGTGTGCAAAGCAAGACGCTCTGTGCGAGTACAAAGGGTAGATAATACTGAGAATGTGAGCAGCAGTGACCTTGAGCGGGAGTCCACGGGCTGTGAAATCATTTCAGAGTTGAGTTGAAGTTGTCCATGCTGTTTCAGGAGCCTGATGGTTGAGGAGTAATAACGGGTCTGGAACTTGGTGGTGCGGGACCTGAGTCCTGTACCTCCTGCCCCAATGGCAGCAGTGAGAAAAGAGCATGGGCTGGGTGGTGTGGGTCCTTCATAGATGCTGGTTTCTTGTACCAGCGCTCCTTGTAGATTCTGACTGCATTCGAACCATAGCTTGATTCAGAGATGATAGTGCTATGTTCATTGGTTTATCTAATATATAGCCCAGACGGATAAGTGACACAAAGCTTGATGCCACGGTGAATCTGAACACTAGTTTTCGTCACTGGAACAGAGTTTTATGTGAATGATTATGTAGGGAGTAATGAAGCACGTATATAACAGCATGAGCATGAGCAACATGAGATAAGTGAAAATTGTGACATAAAGTACAATAAGAACCTACAGAGCAGTTATGTAGGGATCACTAGAAACATGGGAGTGATTGAATAATGGATAATTATGTTGAATTTGTGGGGAAATAAAGGAAATCTGACCGTAATTGCAAAGTAGATTTTATTTGTTCAACACAACCTCACAAACTGTCCAGATCTTGCAGGATACCTGGCACTGTTTGGTAAACTTTGTTTTCTTGCATGACATGTAAAAGTGCAGCTGACTTCCCTTTCATTGGATGGATGAGCTACTCTTTTTGATCAGCTACGACCTTAAGACATAGGAGCAGAATTAGGCCATTTGGTCCATCGAGTCTGCTCTCCCATTCTATTGTGGCCAATTTATTGTCTCCGGCCTTCTCCCCTTAACCTTTAGCATCCTTACTAATCAAGAACCTCCATTTTAAATATACCCTATGACTCAGCCCCCACAGCTTTCTATGGCAATGAATTCTACAGATTCATCACTCTCTAGATATAGAAATTCCTCCTCATCTCTGTGTTGTTTCACTGTTCATCATTTCTTATCATTTTGATGTATAAAATGACTTTATCACTGAGGACACAACTCTGTAAAGGCTGGGATTCTGAGCCACTATCAGAACCCTGAGAAATTCATTAGGAGTCCGGTGTTCAGATCTTGCTGTGGGGAATTTAAATTCTACAGGTTAAATGAATGTAGAAATTGCCATGTTGTTGTCAAAGTTCAGCTCAGTGGTACGGCAAAATAGTCCACCATCTCAGAGGGATGTAGTTGACTCTTATATTTCATGTACTTGATGGAATATAAGTACATGTACAGTGTACATGGTTATGTTGGGGTGAAGGGTCTCTTTCTGTGAAATGGCCCCAACAAGGCACACTGCTCCAGCAGGTGAGGAATACTTGGTTCCTCCACACTCTCTCTGAACTGATTGTGGTCTTCCAGAAGGAGGTGTCAGGAGATCACACCAAAGTCCTCTTTGAAGGAATCAGCGGTGGAAAGGTTGAGCAGCTACAAGTTCCTGGGCATCAGCATGTCAGAAGATCCATCCTGGGCCCCACACATTGATGCAGTCATGATGAAGGCACACCAGTGGCTCTGCTTGAAGAGATTGTGCATGTCACCAAAGGCTCAACCAAATTTCTATAGATGTACAGTGAAGGTCGTTTCGACTGGTTGCATCACAGCCTGGTAGGGAGGCTCCAGTGCACCGGACTGGAAAAGGCTGCAGAGGGTTGCAGGTTCAGCCAGCTCCACCATGGCCACAACCTTCCCCACCATCGAGATGGCCTGAGAGGTGGAAGCTCACAAAGATGCCGTCCATCCCTAGGGACCCTCACCATCCAGAACATGCCCCCTTCAAGGAGGAGGTACGGGAATGTGAACAATTAGGAAACAGCTTCTCCTCCTCCGCCATTAGATGTCTGAATGGTCTATGAACACTTCCTTTATTATTCCTTATTTTGGACTATTATTTACTTCCGTAACTTAGAGCAATGTTATGTCTTTGCACTGTACTGCTGCCACACAACGAACCTGTGCCAATTCCAGGTGAGTAACGTCTCAGCATTGACTCCCTATGGGACAGAAACAGACCCTAATCTTCACCCATTAAGAGCAATGGTTAACACACACTTGAATCACCTTGGCCAAGGCAGACAACTCCAGTTGGATCTGAGACCACATATCCCTAAATCCCACAGCATGGTCTGTGTGGAGTTTGAACAATCGTCCTGTGATCGCAAGAGCTCCCTACACCTTTCTAATCGCGTTCCAAGTGGGTGCAGGTTGGGAGAATAATTTCCTGCTGTAAAAGGTTCCTAGTGTGTAGGTGAGGGATAGAATCTGGGGGGAGTTGATGGGAATGCAGGGAGAATAAAATGGGATTCATGTAGGATTATTGTAAGTGGGTGGCCGGTGGTTGGTACAGATCCTTTTGATAAAGGGGCTGCTTCATACTGCACCTCTCTGCATCTCTGTAATGAGTTGTCAGATCCAGATCAAGATAAGTCAGGTACAATAGTATTTAAGAAGCACATGGAGGGGCTAGGCTTAAAAGGTATGGACTGAACTCAGGAGATTAGGTCTAGCTGGATGGGCACTGTGGTTGGCATCGACTGGTCGGGCTAAATGGCCTGTATCCATGCTGTACTGCTGTATGATTCTGTGACTATGAGATTAATGGAACCTCTGCGTTTTGATCGGAACGTTTTGTACTCCTCCTGTTTTGGAATGGTGTATCGATCTCTGATCTTCCCTCTTCACAGGAGAACCTGTTCTTCGTAATGGAGTATCTGAATGGTGGGGACCTGATGTTTCACATCCAAAGCTGCCAGAAGTTTGAGGTGCCAAGGGCAACGTGAGTTAGATCTTCATTCTGATGTCATTTCTGACTATGCCGGTGTGTCTGTCCATTGGGCTGGCAGATAAGTGTCAACCTTGTGGTGGTCTGGAGTCACATTTAGACCTTCTATAAAGGACCTGAGTGGGTGTGAAACTATTGTTTGCAAGTAATATTTCATTCCAGGGTTAACGAAATTCCTCAGTTTCCAAAGTGGGTTCCATCCCTGGCTGCAAAAAAATCCAGTAACCCATCCACTGTTCTACCACACCCAGATCATTATCCTAAGGCCTTGCTTGAATTCTTGAAGGAATTTACAAACCCAGTACATACTTGAACAGCCTTATCACTCTTGGCAACAGAAAACCTTGAAACAATGAAACTCAGCACTAAGGTGCATCAAATACTCCCAGATTTCACTTGTTTTATACACACCAGTTTCTCATCAGTAAGACATGTAGCTGGAGTTGGAACAGGAGGTCCTTAAGGAATACTTTGCTTCGGTATTCACCAGTGAGAGGGAACTCAACAAACGTAAAGTTCCATGGATCCGTTATTGTGCAAGTTGATAAGGTGGTTAAGAAGGTAAATGTGTTGGCATTCAGTAGTTGAGGGATTGATTTCAAGAGCCATGAGGTAATGCTGCTGCTCTATAAAATTCTGCTTGGACTGTTGTTTCTGGTTAACTCATAGGAATGATGTGGAAACTTTAGAGAGGGTGCAGAAGAGATTTACCAGGATACTGCCAGGATTAGAAAGCATGTGTGATGAGGAAAGATTGAGCGACCTAGGGCTTTTCTGTTTGGAGTGAAGGAGAATGAGAGATAACTTCATAGAGATATATAAGATGACAAGAGGCATTGATCGAGTGGACAGCCAGCGCCTTTTTCCCAGGGCTGAAATAGCTAATACACAAGGGCATAATTTTAAGGTGATTGAAGGAAAGCATAGGCAGAACATTAGGGGCTGGCCTTACACAGAGTGAATGGAATGCACTGCCAGAGGTGGTGGTAGAGGCAGATACATTATGGACATTTAAGAGACTCTTAGATAGGCACATGAATGATAGAAAATCCAGGCTATGTGGGAGGGAAGGGTTAGATTGATCATGGAGTAGGTTAAAAGGTAGATACAGCATCGTGGGCTGAAGGGCCTGTATTGTGATAAAAATCAGAATCAGGTTTATTATTATAGACGTACATTGTAAAAAGTCAGTGCAATTTGTTGCTTTGTGGCAGCAGTACAGTATAGGACATAAAAATTGCTTTAAGTTACAAAATAAATAAATAGTCTAAAATAACAAGGTAGGTTAATGGGCCGTTCTCGGAAATCTGATGGAGGGGAAAAATCTGTTCTTAAAGTGTGGAATGTGTGTCTTCAGGCTGCTGTACCTCCCCTCTGATAGTGGTAACAAGAAGGGGCATGTTCTGAATGGATGCCTCCTTTCCTGAGGCGCTCTTCCTCAATAGCAAGGAGGTTTGTGGTATTATGTAACCAACCAATAAGCTGCTTGGGAAGACAGAAACGGTTTAGCAAATGTTCTCTCAACCGCTTCCCGTGCACATGTTTTGTATTTCTTCCACATTTTTTTTTTTACAAAGACCAGAGGGGTTTAAAGTGTGCTTCTGGAAATGGAATCACTGTTATCAGTTTGGAAATGAACAGGAAGTTGTATACAGTAAATACTAAATTATGATCAATCAGTGATAAACATAGGCTCAGGCACGAGGGATAACTCCTTAGCTTTTCTGCAAACTTAGCCTGCTGATTATTTTTTAGACCCACTGAATATGGAGCCTTGGTGTAACATCTTATTCCAAAAGACAGTATCACTGATGTTGCCACTCTCCTTCAGTGCTGCATGACCAGATTAATGGTTCAGTGACCTTCAAACTCAGAAGGGAGATTGGCGCCAATAGAGCCACACGATAGTGTAGTGGTCAGTATAACATTACTGCAGTTCCAGAGGTCACCGATGGCGTTTCAATTCCCACCGTAGTCCGTGAGGAGTCTGTACTCTTTCCCTGTGATTGTGTGGGTTCCCTCCAGGTGCTCTGGTGTCCTCCCACACTCCAGAAACATTCGGGTTCGGGTTAGTAACTTGTGGGCATGGCAACAGCTGCAGGCCCACACAATACACGCAGATTTGTTTTGACACATACGACATGTTTCGATGTACCTGTGACACAAAAGCTAATATTTAATCTCTCTCTATCTCAGAAACCATGGGTAACATTTTCTCTGACTCTCTTTGGTTTGAACCCCAGGGATTAAGTAAATTATAAAGTAAATTACCATCTGCAGTCAGAGATAACAGTCACCAGTGGCTGTTGAAGATCAGTTGCAGAGGATCTGATGATTGAATAAAACATATTAATTCAGAAATTCACACAAAATGCTGGTGGAACACAGCAGGCTAGGCAGCACCTATAGGAAAAGCACCGTCGACGTTTCGGACCGAGACCCTTCGTCAGGACTAACTGAGCCTTTCAGTTAGTCCTGACGAAGGGTCTCGGCCTGAAACGTCAACAGTCCTTCTCCTATAGATGCTGCCTGGCCTGCTACGTTCCACCAGCATTTTGTGTGTGTTGTTTGAATTTCCAGCATCTGCAGATTTCCTCATGTTTGCTCTTTAAATTCAGAAATTGTTTACGTGAAATGTTTTCATGGAATTAGATAGATAGATAGATAGATAGATAGATACTTTATTCATCCCCATGGGGAAATTCAACTTTTTTCCAATGTCCCATACACTTGTTGTAGCAAAACTAATTACATACAATACTTAACTCAGTAAAAAAAATATGATATGCATCTAAATCACCATCTCAAAAAGCATTAATAATAGCTTTAAAAAGTTCTTAAGTCCTGGCGGTAGAATTGTAAAGCCTAATGGCATTGGGGAGTATTGACCTCTTCATCCTGTCTGAGGAGCATTGCATCGATAGTAACCTGTCGCTGAAACTGCTTCTCTGTCTCTGGATGGTGCTATATAGAGGATGTTCAGAGTTATCCATAATTGACCGTAGCCTACTCAGCGCCCTTCGCTCAGCTACCGATGTTAAACTCTCCAGTACTTTGCCCACGACAGAGCCCGCCTTCCTTACCAGCTTATTAAGACGTGAGGCGTCCCTCTTCTTAATGCTTCCTCCCCAACATGCCACCACAAAGAAGAGGGTGCTCTCCACAACTGACCTATAGAACATCTTCAGCATCTCACTACAGACATTGAATGACGCCAACCTTCTTAGGAAGTACATTTGACTCTGTGCCTTCCTGCACAAGGCATCTGTGTTGGCAGTCCAGTCTAGCTTCTCGTCTAACTGTACTCCCAATCTCATTGCAGGTTTTATGCAGCTGAAATCATCTGTGGTCTCCAGTTTCTTCATTCCAGGGGCATCATATACAGGTAATTGAGGCCCAAGGACGCACATTTTTCTGCATAAGTTCTGAATTTTAGTTGTAGATTCAGTCAAGCACCCTGAGCTGAGAAACTTGTTTATGCAAAGCTATTGCTAACCATAGACCAAGAGTATGAATGAGAAGATAAAAGGCATAGATTGAGTGGGCACCCAGCAACTCCTTTCTAGGGAAGAAATGACTAATACCAGCAGGCATAACTTTATGGTGATTGGAGGAAAGTACAGGGGGAAAACTCAGTGGGTTTCTTACACAGGGACTGGTAGATGTGTGGAACGCCCTACCAGGAGTGGTGATAAAAACAGATACATTAGCAACAGTTAAAAGACCCTTAGATAGGCACATGGATGAAAGAAAAATAGAGGGAAAAGTTAGATTGATCTTTAATAGGCTAAAAGGTCAGCAAACATCATGGACCAAAGGGCATGTATTTTGCCTTATTGGTCTATGTTCTATGTTAGAGTTAAAATTATGTTAAAAGTGTTCATTGAATTAGATAATTTATAAAGGATATGGTATCAGAACGCACAGTGAAGAAGATGAAAGAGTCAGCATGGATTTATGAAAGGGAGGTCATATTTAATTAATTTGTTGCTGTTTGTCAAGGACACGTCAAATATAATAGATAAAGGGGAACCAATCAAATGAATTTGTTAGTGGTCTTAAAGGTCATGTGATGTAAAATACAAAAGGGATGTTGTCTACTTAGATTTTCAGAAGATTTTTGATGAGGTCCCTGCAGAAAATATATAAACATATAACTTAAGAGTCATACAGCGTGACAGCACAGAAACAGGCCCTTTGGCCCATCTGGTCTGCCAGTCTGGTCTTCTGCCTGGAACCACCTACTTCCCCCAGACCATAGTCCTCCATACCTCTCTCATCCACGTAATATCTACACTTCTCTTCACAATCGAACCTATATCCACCATCTCCACTGGCAGCTCATTCCACACTTGCACACCATTCTGAGTGAAGATGTCCCCCCACAAATTCCCCTCACAAATTCCCCTCAAACATTCCACCTTTCACTCTAAACCTATTGCCTTGAATCTAGTCTCACCCACACTAAGGGAAAAAGCCTGCTTGCATTTACCTTATCTATGCACCTCAGAATTTTGTATACCTTTATAAAATTTCCCATCATTCTCTTGTGCTCCAAGGCATAAAATCCTAAACGATCCAACCTTCTCTATAACTCAGGTCTTCAAGTCCTGACAACATCCTTGTAAATTTTCTCCGCCATCTTTCAATCTTATTGATATCTTTCTTCTGTGTAAGTGACCAAAACTGCACACAGTATTCTCAGTTCAACTTTACCAACATCTTATACAACTTTGACATAACATCCCAACTATAGAGGGACTATATGGGTCATGTTTCAGTGAGCAAGATCTGACCAGCATAGGGATTGGTGCCTGGGCCCCAGCTATCAGGAACCGACATCCATTATTTGTCCGAGCAGACTGATTTTCAAGTCTGTTGACGATGCTAAACTAGGGTGGGATCGTGAGCACAGAGGATTGTGCAGAGGGGCATCAGGGGAGATCTGGATAAGCCAAATCAGCGTGCAAGGTTGTGCAGCTGAAATATAATATGCCAAAACTGGAGTGCACAAAACAGAACAGCAAGCAGAGTATGTTTGAAACGTTGTCGGATTAGAAAACGTCAATGTTCCAGGAATATTATCTTGTTTCCAACTTGGTATCATTCCACACAAGCCAACGTAGGGATTATAGGAGTTTGTACATTCTCCCTGTGACCGTGTGGATTACCTCCACATGCTCTGGTTTCCTCCCATATTCCAAACACGTATGGATTGGGGTTATTGAGTTGCTGGCATGCGATGTTGGTGTCCGAAGTGTGGCTTAGCACTATCAGCACACCTCTACACAATCCTCAATGATTTGATTTGGCGCAAACGACATGGTTCACTGTATGTTCCGATGTCCATGTGACAAATAAAGCCAATCTTTCATCTTCCGATGCACTAGGCAGTTAGGGAGGCAAACCGTAGGCTGTCCTTTATTACAGAAGGATTTGATTACAGGTGTAGGGAGGTCTTGCTGTTATTATATGGGAATTTGGAGCACCGCCCCGCAGTGCTCACCTTGAAATGGATCTGCTTACTGAAGTGACTCGGGTAGATTTATTTTGTGTGCAACCCAGACAGATCATACCACACATAAGTACATGAAGTAGCAATATAGCAATAGAGATGTACAAGATGATGAGAGACATAGAGCGAGTGGAATGCCAGGGGCTATTTCCCAAGTGAGGGGGCATAATTTTAATGTGATTGGAGGAAAATATAGGCGGGATGTCAGAGGTAGGGTTTTTTTTTTACACAGAGAGTGGTGGGTGTGTAGAAAGCCCTGCCGATGTGCTGGTGGGGGCAGATGCATTAGGAATATTTAAGAAACCCTTGGATTTTTGTTTAGCGTGTCGCACCAGACAGTCAGCCATTCTTGACTGGCGCATGGCGTCAGGATTGGTCTCCTTTCGGATTAACCGGGTCAGGATAGGAACGTTCCTGACTCGACTCTTTTTTTTTTACGAGGCCGAGTGCCTAGCTCGACGCTCAACCCGGCACGGATGGAAAGCGTGCTCGGGGGTGGCCCGACTTAGATTCAAACTCAGGAGCCTTCGCTCCGGAGTCCGGCACTGATCCCATTGTGCCACCAGCCGGCCCATAGGCACATGGAGGATTAAAAAAAGGGAGGGCTATGTGGGAGGAAAGAATTAGATTGATCTTAGAGTAGGTTAAAAGGTTAGCACAACATTGTGGGCTAAAGGATCTGTACTGTGCTGTAGTGTTCCATGTTAAAAAGAAAACAGAATGCAGGGTATAATGTAACAGGGACAGAAAAGGTGCAGTTCTGGTAAAGAAAGTGCAAGATCCATGAAAAGATAAACTGGAAGATCAAGGAGTATATAAATGCAAGATGATTTTTTAAGTATATGTCTATGTACACCCCTGACTACAGGGTATATGATCATGAACCTACGAAGTTCGTATGTTTGGAGCAAAAGACATTCTCGTGTACGCATGTCCATATCCACTGGTGTGCAGATATCCATCTTACTTGCTCAGCACAAAACTTCCCAATTCACTTCCAGGGACCTGAAGTTGGACAACGTTCTGCTGGACGGGGACGGCCACATTAAAATCGCAGATTTTGGCATGTGTAAAGAGAACATTCTCAACGATGCACGGACCAGCACGTTCTGTGGAACACCTGACTATATAGCACCGGAGGTCAGTCTCTTACCATGCAGTCATTTTGGCTACAACTAGCGACATTCTTCCCAAAAGGTATTATAGTTTATCAGAATAAATATGGAAAAGATTGCTGCTGAAGAAAGGCTGAATGAACCAGAAGGTGTGGGTACAAAAGAGAAATGCAGAGAAATTCTCTGTGAAATCTGCGTATAAATTACTCATTGCATAATGAAGACGTACAGTATTTTGCCAGCAAATCAAAAGCACAAGAGATTCTGTAGATGTTGGAAATCTTGAGGAACACACACAAAATGCTGGAGGAACTCAGCAGGTCAGGCAGCATCTATGGAGAGGAATAAATTGTCCTGACAAAAGGCCTCGGCCTGAAACAGAGAGAAAGGGACTGTTGATGTTTATGGTTGAGACCTTTGTCTGTACTGAAAGTTAGAGGAATGATGGTGGGAAGGGGTGCAGCAAGAGGCAGTCAGAAAGGGGCTGGGTCCAGATGACATGGGTGAGCCTGATGAGTGGGGCATGGAGGGGGTTGTGCAATGATTGAGTTGAAGAACTGAAGATGAGGAAGGTGGAGCATGGAATAAAGGGGGTGGGGGAGGAGAAAGAGATTAGGTGATGGGTGTCAGTAGAGTCAATGGTTCAATTTAGTCACTGATACCGTAAAGATTTGTACTAACCTCTACGCTACCGTGCCACACTGGTAAATTGGAGGTTGATTAGTAAGAGCACCAAAGGTTTCGGCGAGAATGAGGTTAAGAGAGATAATAAATCATAGAATGGTAATGCAGACTCGATTGGCCAAATCGCCCAAAAATTCCTCCTATATCTTAGAGTCTTACAGTTGTGGTCATATTGGATTTGTGTTGGCTATATTCAGATTGGCTTTGTTAAGGTCTGGTTTGACTCGCAGACAATGCCCAACCCGCGGGGCCAAATCCAAGACATAGAGCTTAAATGCTTCAGATAGAACCCCTGCTTAGCGTTTTGAGTCCCAGGAATTGATAACGCTGCAGTGAAGCATAGCATGTTCTTCCTGGTTCTGAGTGCGTCCGTCTGTTCTCACTGTGCAGATCCTACTTGGACAGAAGTATAGCATGTCAGTGGATTGGTGGTCTTTTGGGGTTCTTCTCTACGAGATGCTGATTGGCCAGTCACCATTCCACGGTGGGGATGAAGATGAACTTTTCCAATCCATCCGCACAGATGATCCCATCTACCCACGCAGTATGGGCAAGGAAGCCAAGGACATCCTAGTCAGGGTAAGAATGTTTTTAAATTTTGAAGCTGAGTTGATTGTCATATGCACAAGTACACGTATGCAGAGGTGCAGTGAAAAACTTAGCAACATCATAGGTACGTAAAATCAGATAAATGGAATTCGCAAGAGAAACAAATTAAACATACACAATTTTTACAGGAAATGAAAAGCGATTAGAACCAAAGAATTGTCCAGTTTAGTGCAAAATAAATGAGAGTGGACATAATGTTGCTACCTGGAGTGGTGATTAGCATTTTGCCAGTGGGTTCAAAACCAAATGATTGGTTCAAGCACCAAGTGGCTGAAGGGAAGTAGGTGTTCTTGATGTGGAAATAGCAACCAATTTGTGCTTAGTAAGTACCCATAAACAGAGATAGATAATGAACAAAGTAGAGTTTTGGCTATTGGAGGAGGAAGTAATATCCAGCAGATGAACATTACCCCTGTTCTTTCTTGAAGAAGAAGAGCTTCTTTGATCTTCATGGCCTTCTTTAGCCCTTAAGAATCTGCCATTTGATCATGGCTGATTTATTTTCCTTCTCTTTCACTCTAAAGCTTCCATTTCCCTCCTACAATGAGGTGACAGAAGTGAACCAACAATTCAACTCTGGTCTCGATACTGCATGGATGTTTCCCCTCGTGTAGGCACACAAGAGGAACCCATTTAAAACTGAAAGGCAAGAGGACTTACTTCTCTCAGAGGATGGTGACTCTAGGGAATTTTCTAACCAAAGACCAGAATATATTCAAAGCTGAGGTGGATTTTTGGACTGTGGAGTTCTGGGATGAAGCCAAGATCAGATTAGATGCCTTCTTCTGGCCTTCAGTAATAGGTAAAGGGAATTAAAGAGATCAGGTTTTTTTCAAATGTACATCAAAACATGCAATGAAATGCACTGTTTGTGTCAACAATGAACAGGGTTTCAGGATGTGCTGGGCAGCACACATGTGTCACCACACTTCATCTTCCAACATAGCACATGCCGGCAACTCACTAAACCTAAACAGTTGGAATCTGGGAGGAAACCAGAGCACTTAGAGGAAACCCACACAATCACGGGGAGAAGGTATGAAGTCCGTACAGACAGCAGCAAGAACTGTACCCCAGTCGCTGGTTCTGTAAAGCATGTTGCCCATTATTATGAACAGAGTTACAGTAAAAACCATTGAAACAGATTATTACGCACATGAACGGTCAAATGATGAAGCAGAAATTTTCAGTAAATTGAGAGGAAAACATGTTTGCCTGAATGTACCTTGGTTCATGGTGAGAAGCTACATGATCAGTGACCAGTTTGCTTCTTTCAGCTCTTTGTCAGGGAGCCTGAGAGAAGATTGGGAATAAAGGGGAATATTCGTCAACATTCCTTTTTCCGGGATATTAACTGGCAGGCGCTGGAAAACAGGGAAGTGGAACCACCATTCAAACCTACTGTGGTAAGTGCAGTCTTCAATTGTGCCTACCTTTGGCACATAATTTTATCCCCCTTCCACAGTTATTACTCCCACCCCACATCATGACTTTAGTAAGTTTAAACAGGACATAGAAACTACGGTTTTATATAAGGTTCACAATTATTCCCCAAAACATAAGAAACTCTTTATTTCTCTAAGCATAGAACACTACAGCACAGTACAGGCCTTTTGGCCCACACTGTTGTGCCAACATTTTAACCTACTCTAAGATCAATCTAACCCTTCCCTCCCACCTAGCCCTACAATTTTTCTTCCATGCATCTAAGAGTCTCTTAAATGTTCCTAATGCAGCTGCCTTTACCATGAAGGCCAATGCACCATCCAAATTCTTAACTACTCTCTCAGTTTGCACTGCAGCTTTGAGAACGTGCACCCCAAGTTCCTTCTGTTTTAATACACTGTTAAAATTCTTGCCGTTAGTCCTGTATCTGCCTTCAGATTCGACTTTCCAAAGTGAATCACTTCACAGTTTTCCAGGTTGAAGTCCATCTGCCATGTCTCAACCCAGCTCTGCATCTTATCATTGTTCCATTGTAACCTATATCCTTCCTATGCTCAATCCTGCTTTCCAGAATTCTAGTCCTAACATGTTGTACTACCAGTTATTGCCCTAATTCTGGGAACATTATAAAGGACTCCTCCCATCCTGCGCACGGACTGTTTGATCTGCTTCCGTCTGGTAGGCGCTTCAGATCCCTCCAGACTAAGACTAATAGGCACTGGAGAAGTTTTTTCCCTACTGCGGTCACTTTGCTGAACATTTAACTGCCGGTTAACTGTCGGCTAACTATTACTTGGATTGCACTACCTGTATGTATAATCTATATTTTCATTTATATTTATCATTATTATTGTTATGAGCAGAGAGACAACATCTGCCGGAAGTAAATTCCTTGTATGTGCATAGGTACTTGGCGATTAAAGTCTGATTCTGATTAGTTATTGAAATGAGGATTTTCAGATCTCCATGCTTTCATTGTCCCCTTGACAGAAATCAACAAGTGACTGCAGCAACTTTGACAAGGAATTCTTGAACGAGAAGCCAAGACTGTCGTGTGCAGACAGGACCCTCATCAACAGTATGGATCAAAACATGTTCAACAATTTCTCCTTCACCAACCCCAAGATGGAGAGAATGCTTTGATGAAGATTAAATGATCTCATAGAATATCTTACTTCTGTAACACTGAAGAGTTTGAAGTTCTCTGTTCACACTTGAAGACAGCATGCTCTTGGAATCAGTTGTTGCAAGGTTCTGTGTTGAACATGTGGCATGAATTAGTGGTATCACATTTGTTAAATATACCCAAGTGTACCTGGACACGTGCATTGGAACCCATTTTGTGAGCACATCATCCCTAGTATCCGAGAAGACAAGCTAACTGTTTGTTAGACTAAACCTACAAGATACTTGTATCTAATCATGGTGTCTATAATCTTCAAGCACAGTTATTGAAGGACTGGGCTATCACTGCATGTAGAAATGTTTAGTTTTTGATTTTGTGTTTAAAAGTATTCATGTGGACACGCGATGAGGCAGGACTGCTGTTTCTTGGAAGGTGTTTCCTCATTCTTGAGCTGTGGGCATGTGGCAATGCTTCCTCCCAAGTGTTATGCTGAACTTATGCCAAAGTCATCAACATAGTTCACAAGGTTGTGTCTGAGCTGGCAGACCAACAATACGAGCTGTGCACAGGTCTCAGTGAACTGGAGCGGGAGTTCCTAATTGGTGTGGGTGGACCCACTACGTGTCACAGTGATTGTCCTTGCTGAGTCAGCAAAATGAAAAGCTTGGCAACATTTACCACCCTGACCTCAACACACCAGATCTGTTTCCAGTAACTCAACCTCCATCCCCACTGGTATCCCGTTCAACCAAATGTTTGTGTCAGGATCTGTCCTTCAGCTGGCTTTGTTTGTGCGAGTGTATGAGATGCAGAGGTACAGAATGTGTTTACGTAGTTTGGAGATCTACGTGTGCACGTGTGTGTTACATGCGTGTGGGAATTCGTGCATGTATGCGTGCATGATGTGTGCTTGTTTGTGATGCAGATGTATGTGTTTATGTGGTGTAGAAGTGTGTGTGTGTGTGTGTATGTGACTGTGAGGGAGAGTGTGTTGATGTGTGAGGTGTGTGTGCGTGATTGTATGTCTGTGTGGGGGGTTGTGCAGGTATTTCCACATGTGTATGGTGTAGTGGGGGGGGGGGACAATTGGATTTGTGTGTGTTTGTGTGGAGTGTGTTGCTCTGTGTGATATGGTGTAAGAGATGTGTGTGTCTAGTGTAGAAGTAACTGCGGGTATCTATAAGTCTGTGTTATAGAAACTCATGGGGGTGGTGTTTGTTGTTGAAGTGTTTGGGGTATTATTTGCATGGGTTGTGTTGGTGTGCCCTGTACACGTGAAGTCTCAGTGTTTCATGTGTATTCTACCAGTGGGGTGGTTAATCAGTTAGTTATGATGAGCTGTGGCTGGCATGGTTCTGTTAACTTCCTTCAACACTGCCCTGTCAATGGCAATAGAACAGGAAAATTCACGGGGGCCATTCTAGCAATCGAGATTGGATGGAGTCCGAAAGTTTGAAAAGAAGTCCAAGCGTGTTGACATTCTGTGGTCGGCTTTTCCAATGAGTCAAGCACTGGAAATATATACGGAGTTAGGTAAAAAGAGAAACGTATGTACTGAGCATTAGCTTGAAGAGGGGGATGTAATTGGGATCATCCTGTGTAGGGGTCTGGCTTTCCATGAACTTGAGTTTCAGGCACCCTATAAAAAAGGGTCATGGACAATAGTTCAATCAAGTTTTCTTACAGACTCAGTCTTACTCTGGTGAGAGTTATTTAGGTCATAACTTCATCATTATACTGCAAATTTTCTTTTGTTAGTTTCAATAATCTTTTGCTGAATTGTCCCCCAAACTCCAGGCCCGGACATTCCGCCTCACTTGCCACAGTGCTGAGCTCACCTTCCACACACAGCCCTCTTCTGCCCCACGTCAAATAACCCACTGGCATCACTACCCAGAGTGTCCCAGGAGGACTGTAATCGTAAATTTGTCATCAAGCATAAGATCAGGATCCTGGTCGAGACACGTGTTGATAGTGGAGAGGTGGAGGGAGGTAACTCTAGATCTTGAGGCAGATGGCTAAAGGCATGGCCAGTTGTTGTGGAGCAAGCGAAATCAAGGATGATCTAGAGGACAGAATTTACAGGGTGCAGAGATCTTGGAGCATGACAGGACTCAGGGCATTCCGGAGTTCAGAGTTCAATTCCAGCACTGTCTGTAAGAAGTTTGTACGTTCTCCCCGTGAACCATGTTGGTTTCCTCCGGGTGCTCCAGTATCCTCCAGCAGCTGAAAGACATACTGGTTAGTAGGTTGATTGGCCATTGTAAATAGTCCTGCAATTAGACTAGGGTTAACTAGGTGGGTTGTTGGGCGGTGAGGCTCGATGGGCTGGAAGGTGCTGTTCTGCACTGTATCTCTAAATAATAACAACTGGGTGAGATTTCAGAGATTGAGGTGGTGAGATGGGATCAACTAACTCTGTGGAGGGATTTGAAAGCAAAGCTGAGAATTTTACAATCAAAGTCGAGCTTAATTCAGTGCCAGCAGAGATTAATGCAAATCCTTATTTATGTATTTTTTTCCTTTTTCCGATCTATGGGTATTCAGAAGACAAACAAACTGCTTGGTTTTTCTCAATTCTCCTCCTCCCCTTCTTTCCACTCTTATTACAGATCTCAACTTTAGGATATTCAAGAAAAGTAAAGGCTCTTTTCAAGGAGGCATTGCTTAAAAAGACCATGAGATATAGGAGCAGAATTGGGCCATTTGGCCCATCGAGTCTGTGCCATTCTATCATAGCTGATTTAGTATCCTCTCAACTCCATTCCCCTGCCTTCTTCTGTAACCTTTGAAACCCTAACTAATCAAGAACCTATCAACTCATTGACTCGTCTTCCACAGCCATCCTTGGCCATGAATTTCAGTGATCCACCATCCTCTGGCTAAAGGTTCTACACCACCAGATCTGCATTAGTTTAAAGGAATACCCTCAGCTTAGTACAAAGAAATGACAGCACAGTGCAGGCCCTTCGCTTCACGATGTTGAGTTGACCCTACTCTAAGATAAATCTAAGCTTTCCTTTCCATTTAGCCCTCCATTGTTCTTTCATCCATGTGCCTATCTAAGAGTCTCTTAAATGTCCGTCATGTATCTGCCTTTGCCCCCACCCCGTGCAGCATGTTCCATTTGCCCACCCCTCTCTGTGTAAAAACAAACTACCTCTGACATCCAGCTTTACTTTCCTCTAATGACAAAATTATGCCCTCTTGTATCAGGCATCTCTGCCCTGGGAAAAAGGCACTGGTTGTCCACTCTCTGACTCTATCAAGTCACCACCTCCTTCACTCCAAAGAGAAAAGTTCCAGCTTATTAAGATTGTCCTTATAAGGCATACTCTCTAAATCAGGCAGCATCCTGGAAAATCTCCTCTGCACCCTGCTTAAAGCTTTCACATTCTTCCTCTAGTGAGTCAACCAGAACTGAACTTGGGCAGGCTAAGTCAGGAAAGACTGCTATTGTTGGCACGTATCATTCTTGGATCAATGTTGACTGAGCCTTCTGTAGACAGAATGAATTTGCAAGAAGTCTGGTTTATCTTCAGAGCAACCTTCATCTTTATGACAAGCTGATGCTGACAGTAAGAAATGGTATTACAGTAATGAAAGCTTTGGTTTGTGGGAGCATTCGTATCAGGTCAAGTGACTAACCTGTCGACGTCAACTTGTAATAAAGAGAAAGGTTCACTTCGAGCAACTGAGATGTGTTATCTTGTTCTGGAATTAGAATTCCAATGTGCAAAGAAAGTTGGATAATGTAATGGGAAAACTTACAGGAGTATGAGGGTGAATCAGATGGGATAGGGCTAATTGGAGATCTTTGTCAAAGAGGGAAGATGCAATGTTCTGTGTACTGCGATACCAAGGGTCTCCAAGCGATGCACCAATGTTGGAAGCTTTCAGTGGTCTGATTGTATTAACCTGGAGAGAGTAAAAAAGATTCAGATACCTTAATGAACAAACTGTGCAAAGTAATTATTGTTTGTGTCACTAAATCTGCAAAAAGTTGCAGAAAGGAAATTTCCTCTGTTAATGTTTTTTTTGGACATTTGACACCTTTGAAATACTAATATACTTGATTTCTATTAACACAAAATTTCAACATGGGTGCAAGTCATAACTTTTTCCGAGACCATCTGTTTTGAATCCATTTGGATTTGATTAGAATGGAAATGCAGCAAGTTATGAGACATTATGTGATTTTGGAGGTTATCTCTGTTGTTCCATTAGGCCAACAAAAGGAATATTAAAGGACTTTATTGGGTCATATATTCTACTTGTGGATTCGGAAGCTATCTTTTTAAATATATTGGGTAGATATTAACGTCCCTGGCGTTATATTGCCTTGGTCAATATAAGAGGTGCACCATGGGATTGAATAGGTCTGAGGTATTAAATGAAGGTATTATAATGTGCCACAATTCAGTTTGTTCTGAAACAAAGTAGAAATTTTTAGATGGGTTATGAGATGTTAATGTGCAGTGCTGAAAGCATTACACACCAAGGTCGAAGTCACACTTCAAAATACAGTATAGCAGAATCTAGTTAGACTGTGAATTGTAACCGTTTCCGTGCTCTCTGGAGGGGAAAAGCAAAGGTCAGGGGTTTCAATAAAATCATGAGCCACCGCTGACTGCTCACTCTAATAACCTAAGAAATAACATTTTGGAAATCTCAATTCAATTTATAACTTTTAAAAAAATCTCATAACACAAAGCTGCGTATATTTTTGTGTAAGTATATCTGCAGTTAAATTCTCCATCTGAAACTATTTTCTTCTTTGTCTAGGGTTATTTGTTACGGACACTTGGTCTTTAATATATAAAAGAGCATTCCAGCCTCCATCACTGGCATCCTGCATGCTCATATCTTGCACTTGCATTCACCCCTAACAGTGAAGTGTCGATGTTGTATGATATAATTACATCAGGTGTATAATTACCTCAATAGACTTGTACAAACTAAAATTGTGTTGGAAAATGATAATAATGCCTACCTGTGTTTCTTGATTTGTATATTTGTCCTGGTTTTGAATTGAATTGACTTTATCTCTTACATCCTTCACATACATGAGGAGTAGAAATCTTTATGTTACGTCTCTGTCTAAATGTGCAATTTATAGTAATTTATAATAAACAGAACAGTCAATGTAATATAGAGTACAGTCAGATCAGCATGAGTTCATCGGTCTGATGGCCTGGTGGAAGAAGCTGTCCCAGAGCCTGTTGGTCCTGGCTTTTATGCTGCGGTACCACTTCCTGGATGGTAGCAGCTGGAATAGATAGTGGTCGGGGTGACTTGGGTCCCCAGTGATCCTACGGGCCCTTTTTAGACACCTGTCCTTGTAAATGTCCTGAATTGGGCTGTCCACACCACTCTCTGCAGAGTCCTGCGATTAAGGGAGGTACAGTTCCCATACCAGGTAGTGATGCAGCCAGTCAGGATGCTCTCAATTGTGCCCCTGTAGGAAGTTGTTAGGATTTTGCGGCCCATACCAAGCTTCCTCAGCTGTCTGAGGTGAAGGGCGTGCTATTGTGCCTTTTTCACCACACAGCTGGTGGGTACAGACCACGTGAGGTCCTCGGTGATGTGGATGCCGAGGAACTTGAAGCTGTTTACCCTCTCAACACCAGATCCATTGATGTCAATAAGGTTTAGCCCGTCTCCATTCCTCCTGTAGTCCACAACCAGCTCCTTTGATTTTGTGACATTGAGGGAGAGGCTGTTTCCTTGACACCACTGTGTCAGAGGGATGACTTCTCCCCTGTAGGCCACCTCATTATTGTTTGAGATAGCATTCATTTTGAGAACTAGAATATAAAAATAAGGATGTACAGCTGAGGCTTTATATGATGTTGGTCAGACCACATTCGGAATATTGTGAGCAATTCTGGCCCCGATATGTCAGAAAGTTTATGCTGGCCCTGGAGAGGGTCCAGAGGAGGTTCGCAAGAATGTTACCAGGAATGGAAGGTTTAATATATGAGGATTCTACCAGCTGAGTTGGACTTGGCTCTGTGGGACTGGATGGGCCCAGACCTCTTGGAAGTGTACAATGCTAACCTTTGAACAGGCAGCATGTCAGACTCCATGGGGAAGCACATCATTACCCTCATCTACAAGCAGAAGGGGGGAAAGGGATGACATCAGGAATTGGAGACCCATTTTGCTCTGGAATGTGGACTACAAGATCCTGTCCAAGGCCATCGCCGACAGGGTCAAGTCTGTTCTGTTGTGAGGTGACCCACCTGGACCTGGCGGGAAGACCTTTGACAGCCTCGTGTTGCTAGGGAACACCATTTCCTATGTACAGAGGGGTGGGGTGGATGCCTGTCTGGGTCAGCTTGAACCAGGAGGAAGCCTTTGACAGGATATCACACATTGACATGATGGGCACACTCTCCAAAATAGGCTTTGGGGAGGGAATCAAGAACTGGATCCAACTGCTCTACACAGACATCCGTAGTGCTGTCCCATCAAAGGGTGGGAAACAGACAGCTTCCTCGTCAAGTCTGGAGTCGCCCACTCTCCCCCGTCCTGTGCTGTGTAGAACCTTTTGCAAAGCCATCAGGAAGGATGAGAGGTGACACTGCCAGGCAGTGGAGTGACCCAGCTGAAAACCTCCCTGTACATGGATGAGCAGATCCTTCTGCTCGGATCTGAGGTCAGTTTGCAGACTGATCAGCATCTGTGACCAGTTTGAGTTGGCGTCAGGGGTCAGGGTCAACAGCACCAAGGGTGCGGGCATGCTCTTCGGCGACGGGCCTGACCGGCCCAGTGCCCCCTTGGGCATCGTGCCTGATTACATGCAGGTGCTGGGGATCTGGTTCAGAGGGGCTGAGGCATGCAATAAGAGTGGGCTGGGAAGGTAAGACAGAAATTGGGACTGAGGGGAGAGTGCTCTCATCTGGGAACTGGGAAAATCCTGGTCATCGGGTGTAAGGTGCTTTCAGGCTGAGGCCCAACACCTCCAGCCTGGGAATCCCCCAACCTGTCTTCAGCTTCATCTGGGGATCCCAGCTGGGGCAGGTTAGATGGGTCACAATGCACAAGTACCTGGACAATGGGGGCAAAAAACGTTCCCAATGTTGCCCTCACCCTGATGACCACCTTTGTGTGTGGATTCATCGGGCTGTGTGTAGAACGTAAGTGCGTGGGCACCAAGTACCACTACGTGCTGTCCCCGGTGTTTGCAAAAGATGGGTGTGACCCCACCCCATTGCCACACAACTTTCCAGACAGCTGGATGGCGCCGCACTACCTGTCCTTCATTGAAAAGTTCTTCCGGACCGACAAAGTTGGCCACAAGGCCATCAGCATGGAATGTCCTGCAGACACAGTAGGGTGGTTTCCCGAGCAGGCTGTCCAGACCAGCTGGCAGATTACCTCAAGGCTAGGCCTCACCAGCAGGCACCTAGGCCTCACCCGGCTGGCAGTGAGAGGGGCCCTCCCAGTCAAATCCTTCCTGCATGCCCGGAGCATCATCCCCAGAGTCAGCTGCCTGCTGGATGACTGTCCCCTCTTTGCAGACTGCGGCTTTATAAAGAGGGTGTGGGGAAAGATAAGAGGGCCTGTGTCGCCTTTCCTTGCTGCAGGAGTCCGTGCTGAGGGATGCACTGAAGCTTGGTGCAGCCACCACAAGGGCTCGGTGGGGAAAGACCATGGCATAAGGTTCTCCTCCACTGGAGAGGGAGGGGACGGGTGCCCCTCCATTGTTGTATTTTTTAATATAAAACCCCAGAGTGGCAGGAGTGCCAGAACAGTGCGGGAAGGCTGGAGGAACCGAGCGGGTCGAGCATCGAGAAAGGAACTGTCGACGTTTTGGCCTGAAACCCTGCATCGGGGCTGAGAGTGGAGTGGGGCAATGGCCAGGAAAAGAAGGGGATGGGGTGAGACAGGATCCTGAGGTGATTGGTGGATCGAGGAGGGGTGTGAGGTCGGGGAGGGGAGCGGGGTGAAGTCGGGAGATGGTGGCAGGAGAGCAAGAGAGGGGGAAGAGGAAAATAAACATAAACAGACAGGTGAAGAGGAGTGTGAGGATGGAGGCAGCTGCTGGAGGAAGAGGGACAGGAGTACCAGGGCAGGATACAGAAGAGTAAAGGAGGTGAGACTGGGAACCATTAGAGGGGAGAGGAGAGGTGAATGACATTTCAAACCAGAAAGGAGATGGGTGGGGAGGTAGTGGGAGTGCAAGCTGAGTATGAAGCTGGATGGGGGGGGGGGGGGTTGTGAGGAACAAAAAGGGGTGAAGGGGGTGGGCTGCAGATGGGTGGGAAGGGGAACAAAAATGGGACCCAGTGGCATGAAAATCGAGTTATCCAATATTAGGCGTACACACACACACACACACACACACACACACACACACACACACACACACACACACACACACACACACACACACACACACACACACACACACACACACACACACACACACACACACACACACACACACACACCTTTCATCCCCTCCGATCCTCTGCTCCTCACTCTCTCTTTCCAAGCCCGGGTTCCTAACAAAAGTGTCGGTCAGCGGTGTGAACCACAGTGAAGAACCACCGACTGTTTGAACACGAGATTCTGCCGACACTGGAAATCTTGAGCAGCACACACAAAGTGCTGGCTGAGCTCAGCAGGTCAGGCAGAATCTATACAGGTGAGTGATGAAGGGTCTTAGCCCGAAAAATTGACTGTCCAGTCCGCTCTGTTGAACGCTGCACGGCTTGATGAGTTCCACCAGAATGTTGTGCATGTTGGCCAATAGTTTGAGCTGTCAATGGTGTTTTATAGAACTACAGACAATCCACAACACAGTAGGGAGACATTCAGTCCTTCGTGCCGGTGCCAGTTGACAAAGGCTCCCACAGCCTCATCCCTGTTTCCACACTGGACCAGAGCCCCTACAGATCACAGCTCTCCAAGTACATACAATGTACTGATCAGAGGGTGATTTCTGCCTCTGTCACACTTTCAGATAACGAGTTGTGGGCTCAACCACCCTCTGAGGGGAAAAGGAACCCTCTCCTCATTTCCACCCTACCTTTACATTTTTAATTCTATCACCCTTTACTTGTGACCCCTCTGCTTTTGACTGCTCTTCCATCCAGGCTTCGGCAATCATTATAAAAAGAGTTTACATTACACTAAGCAGCAGGACTTGCCGATCAACGGGACTCTGAAATCCAAGCCGCTGCGGAGATGGGGAGACCTCTGTCACGTTCCACCACACTCAGTTTGGACACATGCATGATTCTTTAGAGCAAAGGAGGATGAGAGGTGACTTGATAGAGGTGTACAAGGTGATAAGAGGTCTGTGTAGTGAGGACAGCCGCCACCGTTTTCCCAGGCCGGAAATGGCTAATATGACGGGGCACAACTTTTTGAGGTGATTGGAAGAACGTATACGGGTTTGTCGGAGGAAAATGATTTACAGAGAGAGTGGTGGGTGCATAGAACGCAATGCCAGGGACAGTGGTAGAGGCAGATACATTAGGAGCATTTCAGAAACCCTCAGAGAGGCTTTCAAGATTATTTAACGTCATTTCCAGTTCACAAGTATAAAAGAGAACAAGATAATTGTTCCTCTGGCACTGATGATGCACAAAAAAACCATTAAGATAAAGAACACAATAATTTAAAAAACAATAAATACACAAGATAGGTTACATACATAGATTGATTCGATGACCAACAGGAAAGATTAAGTAGTGGTGGTTGGGGTGTGGCGGGGTGGGTTAGCGGCTGGAGGGGTTGATGCTTAGAGGAAGTAACTGTGTTTGAGTCTGGTGGTCCAGGGTGTGGATGCTTCGTAGCCTCCTCCCTGATGGGAATGGGACAGACAGTCCATGAGCAGAGTTGGGGATCCTTCATGATGTTACTGTCGCTTTCCTAACACATTTCTCTATATTTGCCATCTCCAGGCAGTATCCCGGTAAATTTCCACTGCATACTCTCTAAAGCTTCTAGATCCATCCAAAAGATTCAAAGCAAATTTATTATCAAAGAATGTATCAATTATACACCTTGAGATTTGTCACAGGCAGCCACAAAGCAAGAAACCCCCAAATAAAAAAAATCTAAAAGCCTCTGTAAAGAGAAAGAGGGGGAAAAAAAACACAAATCATGCAGACAATAAAAGCAAGCCAACAGTATTCCGAACCAGAGTGAGGCCCAGATCCACTCCCAAAGCAGTCAGAGTAGGCCCAAGCCTTGGCCCTAGGTTCGACGATGAGGGATCAGTATGATCAGTATGGCTTTATGACTTTATGAGGGTGCTGCAGAGGAGATGATGAGACAAATTAATGAATGCATGTGGTGGATGTGATGTATATAGATTTTAGTAAGGCATTTGACAAAGTATGTCCACAGAAGGCAGAGGGTAGTAGTTGTTGTTGATCCTTTCCACCCCTTGTGGTGCCTCGGGCGGCAACCTTGTTGTTTCTTCAGATTTTGACTGTTTTTCATGAGGCCGAGTTGCCAGCTCAACGCTCAACCCAGCACGGAAGGTAAGTCTGCAAGGAGCCGGCCGGATTCAAACCCAGGACCTTATGCCTCAAAGTCCGGTGTGGATGTCACTACGCCACTGGCCAGCTAGGGTGGTAGTAGGTGGAGAGTATTCCACATGGAGATCAGTGGTCAGTATTGCGTTCTTGTGCAAACTAGGCTGGATTTATTTTCCCTGAAACACAAGATATAGGATCAGAATTAGGCTATTTGGCCCATTGAGTCCACTATTTCACCATGGCTGATTTATTTTCCTTCTACCCCATTCTCCTGTCTTCTCCCATAACCTTTGGTGCCCTTACTAATGAAGAACCTTTCACCCTCCACTTCAAATGTACTGAATGACTTGGCCTTCACAGCCACCTGAAGCAATGAGTTCCACAGATCACCACCCTCCCCTCTGGCTAAAGAAGTTACTCCTCATCTTTCTCAAGGGGCATCCTTGCATTCTGAAGCTATGCTCTCTGGTCCAAGACTATTTCACTATTGGAAATATCTTCTCCATGTCCACTCTATCTAGACCTTTCAATATTTGGTAGGTTTCAATAAGATCCCCCCCCCCCCCCACCACCACCCAGGGGACTGAGGGGTGAACTGACAGATGTACAGTATGTAAGATGGGTGCATAAGTGTAGGAATGGGATTAGGCTAGGGTGCTAGCACAGATATAATGGGCAGAATAGCCTTATTCACATTTTGAGATTGACGCTACTGCTCCTGGCAGAGCAGGGAGAGGAATAGACAATAGGTGCAGAAGTAGACCATTCGGCCCTTCGAGCCTGCACCGCCATTTTGAGATCATGGCTGATCAACTACTATCAATACCCGGTTCCTGCCTTGTCCCCATATCCCTTGATTCCCCTATCCATAAGATACCTATCTAGCTCCTTCTTGAAAGCATCCAGAGAATTGGCCTCCACTACCTTCCGAGGCAGTGCATTCCAGACCCCCACAACTCTCTGGGAGAAGAAGTTTTTCCTTAACTCTGTCCTAAATGACCTACCCCTTATTCTCAAACCATGCCCTCTGGTACTGGACTCTCCCAGCATCTGGAACATATTTCCTGCCTCTATCTTGTCCAATCCCTTAATAATCTTATATGTTTCAATCAGATCCCCTCTCAATCTCCTTAATTCCAGCATGTTCAAGCCCAGTCTCTCTAACCTCTCTGCGTAAGACAGTCCAGACATCCCAGGAATTAACCTCGTGAATCTACGCTGCACTTCCTCTACAGCCAGGATGTCCTTCCTTAACCCTGCAGACCAAAACTGTACACAATACTCCAGGTGTGGTCTCTCCAGGGCTCTGTACAAATGCAAGAGGATTTCCTTGCTCTTGTACTCAATTCCCTTTGTAATAAAGGCCAACATTCCATTAGCCTTCTTCATTGCCTGCTGCACTTGCTCATTCACCTTCAGTGACTGATGAACAAGGACTCCTAGATCTCTTTGTATTTCTCCCTTACCTAACTCTACACCGTTCAGATAATAATCTGCCTTCCTGTTCTTACTCCCAAAGTGGATAACCTCACACTTATTCACATTAAACGCCATCTGCCAAGTATCTGCCCACTCACCCAGCCTATCCAAGTCACCCTGAATTCTCCTAACATCCTCATCACATGTCACCCTGCCACCCAGCTTAGTATCATCAGCAAATTCATCCAAATCGTTGACGTAAATTGTAAACAGCTGTGGTCCCAATAGCAAGCCCTGTGGCACCCCACTAGTCACCACCTGCCATTCCGAGAAACACCCATTCACCGCTACCCTTTGCTTTCTATCTGCCAACCAGTTTTCTATCCATGTCAATGTCTTCCCCCCGATGCCCTGATCTTTGATTTTACCCACCAATCTCCTATGTGGGACCTTATCAAATGCCTTCTGAAAATCGAGGTACACTACATCCACTGGATCTCCCCCGTCTAACTTCCTGGTTACATCCTCGAAAAACTCCAACAGATTAGTCAAGCATGATTTACCCTTGGTAAATCCATGCTGGCTTGGCCCAATCCTATCACTGCTATCTAGATATGCCACTATTTCATCCTTAATAATGGACTCTAGCATCTTCCCCACCACCGATGTCAGGCTGACAGGTCAATAGTTCTCTGTTTTCTCCCTCCCTCCTTTCTTAAAAAGTGGGATAACATTAGCCATTCTCCAATCCTCAGGAACTGATTCTGAATCTATGGAACATTGGAAAATGATTACCAATGCATCCGCAATTTCCAGGGCCACCTCCTTTAGTACCCTAGGATGCAGATCATCCGGACCTGGGGATTTGTCAGCCTTCAGTCCCATCAGTCTTCTCATCACCGTTTCCTTCCTAATGTCAATCTGTTTCATTTCCTCTGTTACCCTATGTCCTTGGCCCATCCATACATCTGGGAGATTGCTTGTGTCTTCCTTAGTGAAAACAGATCTAAAGTACTCATTAAATTCTTCTGCCATTTCTCTGTTTCCCATAACAATTTCACCCAATTCATTCTTCAAGGGCCCAACATTGTTCCTAAACATCTTCTTTCTCTTCACATACCTAAAAAAGCTTTTGCTATATTCCTTTATATTCCTGGCTAGCTTGCGTTCGTACCTCATTTTTTCTCCCCGTATTGTCTTTTTAGTTAAGTTCTGTTGTTCCTTAAAAACTTCCCAATCATCTGTCCTCCCACTCACCTTAGCTCTGTCATATTTCCTTTTTTTAATGCTATGCCATCTCTGACTTCCTTTGTCAACCACTGAGGCCCCTTTCCCCCCTTTGAATCCTTCCTTCTCTGGGGGATGAACTGATTTTGCACCTTGTGCATTATTCCCAAGAATACCTGCCATTGCTGTTCCACTGTCTTTTCTGCTAGGATATCCGTCCAGTCAACTTTGGCCAGCTCCTCCCTCATGGCTCCATAGTTTCCCCTGTTCAACTGCAACACTGACACCTCCGAGCTGCCCTTATCCTTCTCAAATTGCAGATAAAAACTTATCATATTGTGATCACTACCTCCTAATGGCTCCTTTACTGCAAGATCGCTTATCAAATCCTGTTCATTACATAACTCTAAATCCAGAATAGTCTTGTCCCTGGTCGGCTCTCGTACAAGCTGTTCCAAGAATGCGTCCCGTAGGCACTCTACAAACTCCCTATCCTGTGGTCCAGCACCAATCTGATTCTCCCAGTTCACCTGCATGTTGAAATCCCCCATAACTACTGCGACATTACCTTTGCCACATGCCAATGTTAACTCCCTATTCAACTTGCACCCAATATCCATGCTACTGTTTGGTGGCATGTAGACAACACCCATTTGGGTCCTTTTGCCCTTGCTGTTCCTCAGTTCTATCCACACAGACTCTACTTCTCCTGACCCTATGTCCCCCCTTGCAAAGGACTGAATCTCATTCCTCACCAACAGGGCCACCCCACCCCCTCTGCCCACATTTCTGTCCCTACGATAGCACGTATACCCTTGTACATTCATTTCCCAGGTCTGATCTCCCTGCAGCCATGTCTCCGTTATCCCAACAACATCATAGTTACCCATTCGCACCTGGGCTTCAAGCTCATCCACCTTATTTCTGACACTTCGTGCATTCAGATATAGAATTTTTAGCCCATTTCTCCTCTCTCTGTTTGAATCGCTGCCTATTGTGCTTAACCCAGCTCCCCGAACTCCCATCAGGCTATACGCCCCTAGAATTTTGTTGTCCTTCTTAAATTTACTTATTCTTTCAACACATTTAACTCCATGTTCCGTCAGACCATCCCTCTGTACATGTGTCCTCCTTATCACTTGTTCCGCCTCACCTTTCTCTACTACACACTTAATATTCCGGAACCGTGTAGTCCCCACCTGTCCTTTATTCTTCCTCTCACTATCCTCTCTCACATTCTGGATCCCCGCCCCCTGCAAATTTAGTTTAAACCCCCCCAAGAAGCACTAGCAAACTTCCCTGCAAGAATGTTAGTACTGCTCCAGTTCAGGTGTAAACTGTCCCTTCGGAACAGATCCCACCTTCCCTGGAACAAAGCCCAATTATCTACAAACCTGAAGCCCTCCCTCCTGCACCATCCTCTCAGCCACGTATTAGTCTTTATAATCTTTCTGTTCCTCGCCTCACTCGCACGTGGCACAGGTAACAATCCTGAGATTGTTACCCTGGAAGTCCTGCTCTTCAGCTTCGCACCTAACTCCCTGAACTCCCTACACAGGACCCCCTCACTCATCCTACCCACGTCATTGGTCCCTACATGGACCACAACATCTGGATTCTTGCCCTCCCTCTCGAGAATAACCTGTACCCGATCTGAGATGTCTCGGACCCTGGCACCAGGGAAGCAACATACCATCCGAGACTCCCGATCTTCCCACAAAATCTCCTATCCGCCCCCCTGACTATAGAATCCCCTATTAATACCGCTCTCTTCTCTTCCCTCCTCCCCTTCCTAGTCGAGGGTCCAACCTCAGTGCCAGAGACAGGACCACTGCAGCTTGTTCCTGGTAGGTCATCCCCACCAACAGTATCCAAAACGGTATACTTATTTTTGATGGGAACGGCCACAGGGGTGCTCTTCTCTCTCTGTCTGCTCCCCCTGCCTCTCTTGACTGTCACCCATTTGCCTACCTCCTGTCTTTTCGGTGTGACTACCTCCCGATAACTCTTATCTATCTCTGCCTCTGCCTCCCGAATGATCCGTAGTTCATCCAGCTCCTGCTCCAATTCCCTAACTCGGTCTGATAGGAGCTGCAGCTGGATGCACCTTTTGCAGGTGTGGTCATCAGGGACAACTGTGTTGACCCTGACCTCCCACATACTGCATACGGAGCACACCACTGCTCTAACTGTCTCCCCCATTACCTGATCCCAGATTAGTCACGATAAATGAAAAGCACGTACTCAGGCTCACTGATTTCTTCTTGCCGAAGCCCGCTGAGCCAAAGCCCAGCACTCTGCTCCTGCGCACTCCGCTGCCCGCTCCGGAAAGTGGGTCGCTTTTTAAAGCCCACGCTCACCGCTGACGTCACCCGCGCCTGCGCAGCTTTACCTTCCTCCTCAGGTACTCTCCAGGTAGGTCCGAGGGTCTCGGCCTACCTACAACGGCTGACCCTCCGATCTCCAGTCGTCTGTCGATCACGAGCACTCCTTACTCCCGCTCCAAGGCAAGGCAATGCCAAGGCAAAATTCAGCAGTACAGGGAAGGTCAGGGAAACAATGCGCCACGTGCCGGAATCCCGCTGATTCAGCACTCTAGAGCTTGTGTAACATGCGACTCAGCGGAATCCCAGCCCCAGAATGTGACTCGCTCTCAACAAAGAGGATCACAGAAATGATCCTCATGATCCTTGCTGCTTGTGGCTGCCTCATTCAATAATATTTTTCTGGCCGTGCTGTGGGCCCTGCAATAAAACAGACACTAGTGGACAGCCTCCACCAACAACACACACCAGAGGCTCCTTCCGAATCAGGAGTACTGTTACCGACTTATGGAATGAAATTTGTTGATTTATGGCAGTGCAGTACATAAAAAAATACTATTAATTAAATTAAAATTACCGGTAATAATACAATAGAGGGATTTTAATCAGTAGAGATGAAGGTAAAGCTATCAAAATAACCACACCAAAGTTCGAAGATCAAAGCAAATTTATGATCAAACTACATACATGTCACCATATGCTACCCTGAGATTCATTTTCTTGCGGGCATTCACAGTAAACACAAAGAAACACGGTAGAAATCAGAGTGGCCAAGCGGTTCTACTCCGAAAAGTTGAGGAATAATTTCTCAGCTAACGACTCATTGTCGCTGTGGAGAGGCCTGCAGGAGGTCACTGGCTACAGGAGACGCCCTGCCCCCCCTGCTGAGGTTAACAAAGCTTTGGCTGACGACCTTAATACCTTTTACTGTAGATTTGAGAGGGTCCATCTTACACCTGTCCCTCCCCCCTCTTCGGTCTCTCTTCCTGCCTTCCCTTGACCATCACTCACTGGCACTCATCCCCCAATCTCTGCAATCACCTCCCCATCATCTCTGCCCAGCCCCCCTGGATCACAGCTTAGAATCAGCGAAGGAGAAGTATGTTGACTGTTCCAGCGACTTAAGACCCGAAAATCTCCAGGCCCAGATGGGGTTTCCCCCTCCTGTCTACGAGCCTGTGCTGATCAGCTGGCTCCCATCTTCACTCAGCTCCTTAACAGATCTCTGGAGCTGAGTGAGGTTCCGACTTGCTTCAAGCGCTCTACCATCATCCCGGTCCCCAAGAAACCCACCATCACAGGACTGAACGACTACAGACCTGTCGCACTGACATCTGTAGTCATGAAATCCTTTGAACGCTTGGTGTTGAACCACCTGAAGACCCTCACCAGCAGCCTGCTGGATCCCCTGCAGTTTGCCTACCGGGCAAATAGGTCAGTAGACGATGCAGTCAACCTGGGACTGCACTATATCCTGCAACATCTGGATCGTCCTGGGACCTATGCGCGGATGTTGTTTGTGGATTTCAGTTCGGCGTTTAACACCATCGTCCCTCATACCCTCTGCTCCAAATTGTCTCACCTTACTGTGCCACCTGACCTCTGCGATTGGATTTACAGCTTCCTGACCAACAGAAGTTAGCAGGTAAGGATGGGACAGGTCACCTCGGATATTCGAATCACCAACACCAGCGCCCCCCAGGGGTGTGTCCTCTCTCCACTGCTGTTCTCCCTCTACACCAATGACTGCACCTCCTCCAACCCCTATGTGAAGCTTTTGAAGTTTGCAGACGACACTACCGTCATCGGACTCATCCAGAATAGTGATGAGTCTGCATATCGACAGCAGGTGGACCAACTGGCACTCTGGTGCAGTCGGAACAATCTGGAGCTGAACATGCTCAAGACAAAGGAGATGATAGTGGATTTCAGGAGACATCCCCCCGCTATGTCTCCCCTCACAATCCTCAGCAGCCCTGTGTCCACTGTGGAGAACTTCAGGTTCCTGGGAACCACCATCTCTCAGGATCTGAAGTGGGAGCAGAACATCAGCTCCATCCTGAAGAAGGCCCAGCAGCGGATGTATTTCCTGCGACTCTTGAGGAAATACGGTCTGCCTCAGGAATTGCTGCTGCAGTTCTACACTGCAGTCATTGAGTCTGTCCTGTGCACCTCCATTATTGTGTGGTTTGGAGCCGCCACCAAGCAGGATAGAACCAGACTACAGCGCACAGTGAGGACTGCCGAGCGCATCATTGGAGCCTCCCTGCCCTCTATTGTGGACCTGTACTCTTCCAGGTTGAAGAAGAGGGCGGGGAACATCATAAAGGACTCCTCCCATCCTGCGCACGGACTGTTTGATCTGCTTCCGTCTGGTAGCCGCTTCAGATCCCTCCAGACTAAGACTAATAGGCACTGGAGAAGTTTTTTCCCTACTGCGGTCACTTTGCTGAACATTTAACTGCCGGTTAACTGTCAGCTAACTATTACTTGGATTGCACTACCTGTATGTATAATCTATATTTTCATTTATATTTATCATTATTATTGTTATGATCAGAGAGACAACATCTGCCGGAAGTAAATTCCTTGTATGTGCATAGGTACTTGGCGATTAAAGTCTGATTCTGATTCTGAATCAATGAGTAACCGCACACAAGACAGATGTGGAACAGACAACGAGCTGTGCAATAGCAAAAAGAAAATCAAACAAACAAAATTAATAAATAAAACAACAATAAATATCGAGAATATGAGATGAGGTGTCCTCGAGAGTGAGCTCGCAATCAGACAGACTTTGCCAAGCTCAGTGTTTTGTGAACTCCAAACTAGGCCACATGGTTCAGCCACTTGGAGTTATCCAGCATGGAGATCAAAGGTTCATCTTATCATAATGGGGAGCCATTTAAGAATTTTATAACAGCAGGGTAGAAGCAGTTCTTCAGCCCGGTGGTACCTGCCTTCAGGCTTTTTTATCTCCTCCCTGATTGAGGGTATTGGCATTATTGTCACATGTACTGAGATACAGTGAAAAACGTCTCTTGCATATTTTTTATACAGATCAAATCATTACACGGGGCATTGAGCTAGAGTAAGTTAACACAATAACAATGCAGAAAAAAGTGTAGAAGTTTTTGAAAAAGTGCAGTACAGGAAAATGATAAAGTGCAAGATCATATCAAGGTTAATTGTGAGGCTCTTTGGCCCATCTGGTCAATGCTAACCATGATTCCCATTTCTCCTAGTCCCATTTGTCCATAACCTTCAAAACTTTTCCTACCCACATACTGTACCTGTCCAGATGTTTTTTTTAATGTTGTTAATGTACCTACCACTTTCTGCAGCAGCTTGCTCTGACTGCCCAGTCCATGAAGTTGCCATTCAGGCCCCATCGATGTGGCCTGTTAATAGATACAAGCACCTTTACTTCCTGGTTCGGCTTGTCACCAAACTCCGGTGAAAGTATCCTGACTGGTTGCATGGCGGTCCAGTCCGGCAATTTCGATGCAAGCTGCAGAGAGCGGTTCATCATGGGCACATCCCTCCTCACCGTCGGCTGTACCTGCAGCAGGCCCTGCCTCGGGAAGCCATCTGTCTGATCGACTGGTTCCCAAGCAATTTCCTGCGCGGTACAAAAGATCAAACCAGCACCTTGAACAAACAGAGAAGCACCTGCAGCAGATATACCTTCACCGGGAATAGCTGCAGTTGACTGCCCAAACTTCTCGTTGCCTCAGTAAAGCAGCCAAACTTCATCAAAGACCCAACCCGTCAGACAGAAGATGCAAAAGCATGTAACACCCGGCTTAAGGACAGCGCCATTACAAGACTACTGAATGGATCCCAAGTGTGATAAAATGGAGTCCAGACCTCACAACCTACCTCTTTACAGACCAGCAGCTTAGCTTCTATCTATGTAGTTTCTATCTGTACGTTCTCTCTAGCTGTGGCCCTTGCACTACCTCCTTGCACTGATGGGATGAAATGATCTGCACAGACAGCATGCTAAAGTTTTACACTGTATTTTAATACACATGACTATAATAAACCATCTTAGATTTAATTTAATTAATATTGTACTTTGAACACCTCTCTTCCTACAAGATACAGGCTCTAGACGAAGTTTAGGTTCCAAGTGAGGCTTAGGATTGAAGGAGTTTCTGTCGTCAAGTGACACAGTGAGGAAAAGGGCCCTTCAGCCCATTCAGAGCTTGCCAGTTTACATTAATACTATACTAATCTTACTTTAATCTCCCCACATCCTTATCAAAACCCTGCCATGCGCCCCCCCCCCCCGGATTCTACACAATAGGGGCAATATTACAGTGGCCAGTTATCCTACAGCACGGGTGCCGCACATCATCATGGGACACGTGGGGAGACCCACACATTCACAAGAAGAACATGCAAGCCCCACCCAGACAGCGCCGGAGGTCAGAATCGAACGCAGATCTCTGGAGATGTGAGGCATTGGCTCTACCACTGTGCACTTCTAACAGCAGGGCCAAATTGGATTCTGCCAGCATACTCCTGCGACAAAGGGTGACAGAGCTCTTTTGAAGTGGCATTCTATTACAATAATTAAATACTCCAGATTTAAAATGTCACCAATTCTCGTAATTGGATAATAAGCTCTTCATTTATTTTTAGACCTCATGGCCCAATAGAATTATATCTCATTAAATTACTTATTTAAACTTTCTTTCTGCCTTATCATGATCTGTGAACATGTCCACAGTATGTCAGATCATAGAGCAAAGATATTACTTGATCGCCATACTGTGGCAGTTCTGGGTACTACAAGCAGCGTTTCTTAAAGGACCCGCGCGGTCTGTCTGGGGTGGCGAATCTGCGGCACACGTGCCCGAGGTGATGTGCAAATCTTCTGTCGACGTGAGCAGACAGTGCCGCCCCTGGATTTTTTAATAAAAAGATAAATAATGATTATCTTTTCCTGTAAATGTAGCAGTGAATGATTTTTACAACCTGAGAGCAGTAAGATATTTTCGGAGGGGACATCCCACGCCAGCTGGACGATTGTGAGAACATGTGACATTGGACGACGCGTTTTGAAATCCTCACGTACCTAGTGTGCACATCAGGATTTGGATGGTAAAATGGTCGGGCCAGTTAACATCGCCTTTGCTCTGTTATATTTTTTTCTTCTAGCATTTATGAGTGAACACTGGATATTCAGTGATAACGTCGGTAAATACCGCATATAATTTCTGCCATAACTGTCATAAAAATCTTGCATGGCAATATTAACAGTATTTTCCTCAACATGTTCTTGGGCATCATGGTTTTCAGTGAAAACCTGGTCCAGTCTAATTATAGGAGCGGATATGGATATAGTATTGAGTTGAGTATAATGTCTCCTGGGAGATTGTCTATTGGTGGGTCTTCAGGAGGTTGTAGGTGGGTCCAGGATCCAGATATTATGGTGCAGTGTGGGCAAGAGTAAGTGGTGGCTGTGGTGAGTGTTTGGGTCTGTTGGTTGTTCGGCCTCTCCTTTCGCAGCTGCCGCTTGTTCGCTGTGAGACAGCAGGGGGCGATCTCACGCAGCACGGACTTCCTCCAGGTGGGCCATGTCTTCCCCGTATAGGAGTAGAGCTGCTGATGAAACTAGTGCTCTGAGAACAACCAAATGCAAGCCCCATGTAAAATATTTGTCATCGTTAGTGCAGCAACCAGAGCCTCGCTGAGAGGAAAATGTGTTTATTTTCATTTCCTTGATCTTTTATGAATGCGAATATGAATCTTCATATCAATATGAATATACACCAAAGCCTATGATTTTACCTTCACATTTCTTATGGTTTATATGAGGTACAAATACCAACAATATTTAGGAATAATGTTATTTTTCAAATGCCTTCTTAAATTTTTTAATATTAAAAAAATAATTTAAAATTTTTAACGTTTCTGAAATGCTTCATTTATTTCAAGCTGTCTTTGTTATTCTTGTATTAATAATAAAACAATGAATACACATAAAAAGGGAACATACTTATCCTTTTACCTTTAAAAAGTTACTAATTCATTAATCAATGATAATCTCTACTCAAAATTATCGTGGCACATGAGAGAATTTTTTGTAGAAGGTTATCACCTTTGGGGTCTCAAAAAGTCCTCAAAGTACAAAGTAAATTTATTATCAAAGTGCATATATGTCACCATATACAACCCTGAGATTCAGTTTCTGTTGGGCATTCACAGTAAGTACAAAGAAAGACAATGGACTCAATGGATAAAACATACAACAAGATGGAAAAACAACCAATATGCAAAAGACAACAAACTGTGCAAATATTAGATCATAATAATAATTAATTAATAAGCCATAAATATAGAGAACATGAAATGAAGATTCATTGAAAGTTAGTCCATAAATTGTGGGGTGTTGGGGTGAGTGCAGTTATCCCCTCTGTTTCAAGACCCTGATAGTTGAGGGGTATTAACTGTTCCTGAACCTGTTGATTCGAGTCCTGATGCTCCTGTACCTCCTTGCTGATGACAAGTGAGAAACCAGCAAGGCCTGGATGGCGGGGATTCTTGATATCTGCTAATTTCCTGCAACACTGCTCCTTATAGATGTGCTCAGTGTTGGGGAGGGTTTTACCAGTGATGGACGGGGTAGTATCCTCAGGTGGTGAGGATCCTTTATGATGGATGCTGCCTTCTTGATGTCCTCGATGATGGGAAGGCTTGTGTGCCTGATGTCGACAACCCTCTGCATTTTGTTTCCGAATTACACAAACCTGCGTGTCAATGTAATGGACAGTAGGTGGTGCTGTCTGCCCGTGGTTCATCCATACGGTCCCTGGAATGGCAATGGCTGTCATTAGAGCAGATGCAGATAACCACCGAGATAATGACTACATTGCGACCCTTATTCTGTTAAACCTGCGATTCGATCAAACCTCACCGTGGCCCTCTCTCTTTAGTGTCTGCCTAAACTGCACTTCCACTGTAATTGCAAAACCATTGTACACTGAGCACGCAGTAGCCTCCTGTACCTAATAAAGTGGCCACAGGAGTGGGACCCAGTGATCTTCCGCTGCCGGAGCCCATACACCTCGAGATTCAACATTATGGGCTCAGAAATGCTCTTCTGCACACCACTGCTTGATATTTGAGTTACTGTCGCCTTGCTGTCAGCTTCAACCAGTCTGGCCATTCTCCTCTGACCTCTCTTATTTTACAAGGCATTTTCAACCATGGAACTTCCACTCAGTGCATGTTTATTTGTTGTTTTTGTTTCTCTGTAAAGTCTAGAGACTGTTGTGCATGAAAATGCCAGGAGGTCATTAATGTTTGAGACAGTCACACCACCTTCAATCACCAACAATCATTCCGAGGTCGAAGTCACTTAGATCCCATTTCTTCCCCATTGTGATGTTTGGTCTGAACAACAACTGAATCTCTTGACCATGTCTGCGTGCTTTTATGCACTGAGTTGCTGCCACATGATTGGCTGATTCGATATTAGCATTAATGAGCAGGTGTACCTAGTAAAGTGGCCACGGAGTGTAGATTCTGTACTCTGTTATCGTTTTCCCTTGTAATACCTCAATGGTCCGATGTGATGAAATAATCGTTATGGATGACAAGCAGAACAAAATATTGCAGTCTGTGCGCGTCAGAATCAGAATCAGGCTTATTATCTCTGAAACATGGAGTGCAATCTGTTGTTTTATCGCAGCAGTACATTGCAAAACATTTTTTAAAGTTACAATAAATTAGTAAATAAAGCGAAACACAAATAAAAAGTGCTTGTGGATTCGTGAACTGTTCAGAAATCTGATGGCAGAGAGGAAGAAGCTGTTCATAAGTCATTGACTGTGGGTCTTCAGACTCCTGTACCTCCTCCTCGACGGTAGTAATGAGAAGAGAGCACTTCCTGGATGGCGAGGGTTCTTAGTGATGGATTTCGGCTTTCTGAGGCATCGTCTGTTGAAGATGTCCTTGATGGTGGAGAGGCTGAGCCCACGATGGAGCTGGTTGAGTCCATACCCTTCTTGTCACCCTGTGCATTGGAGCCTCCAGACTAGATGGTAATGCAGCCAGTCAGACTGTTCCCTGGAAACGTGAAGGGTCTTTGATGACATACGGAATTTCCTGATGAAGTAGGGCCACAACGTTCATGATTGCACCTAAAGATATTTGGACCCAGGGTGCTGCCCTGAGGAGCAGCTGTGGTTTAGAGCAGAGACGATCGTCTCCCCAACAACAACAGCAACCATCTTCCTCTGTGTAAGGAATGACTCCAACCTAGAGTGTGTTCGCCTCGAAGCTCGAGACAAAGCAGCTCATCATCATGCAGGTTGTCAACCTTCGGACTTAACGCCAATTTCAACCATTTCAGACAACCAGCTTTTCCAGTTTACGTCAGGCAGTTATTGCATCAGTCTTTGCACACATAATCCATGTCCCTGCACGTTCACGTATCTGTCAGCCCCTTAAACACCACCATTCTGTCTGCATCCACAGCCACTCTGAGCAGCCACCACTCTCAGTGTGAAAACCCCATCTCCTTTAAATAATCCCCCTCTTAAACACATGCTGTAGTATTTGATATCTCCACCCAGAAAAAAGACTCTGACCGTCTATCCTAGCTATGCCTCCCATTATTTTATAACTTTCTCTTGCCCTTCACTCTTCCCATCTACATCCCTCACAGAATTTACTCCTTACACCTCTCCACCTTCTTTTAAGGATTTTCTTTAAACCAGCCTTTATGACCAAGCCTTACTTGTTTATTTCTTATTTACTTGTTTATTTCTTATTTACTTGTTTATTTCTGATTTCGAATCATAGAGCAGAACAACACAGAAACAGGTCCTTTAGTGCAGCTAATCTGCGCTGAACTGTTTAGTCCCGTCGGCCCACACTTGGAGCATGGTCCTCCATACTCCTCTCATCCATGTATTTCTCCAAACTTCTTGTAAATGTTGAAATCAAACTTGCATTCCACTGGCAGCTCGTTCTGCACTCTCATCACCCTTCTGGGTGAAGAAGTTCCCCTTCATCTTGCCCTCAAACATCTCACCTTTCACCCTTAACCCATGACCTCTAGCTCTAGTCGCACCCAACCTAAATGGAAAAAGCCGGCTTGCATTGACCCTATTTATAGCCCTCATAATTTTGCATTAAAAGCTCCCTCCAAGCTGATCATCAAACTTAGCCAGATTTGTATCCGCTCATCCCTCTGTAACTGGACCTTGGACTTTCTGACTAACAGACCCCAATCTGTTAAGTAGATAACCTCTCCTTTTCCATTCTCACGCTGAATACCGGCGTGCCTCAAGGCTGTGTGCTGAACCCTCTTCTGCACTCCCTTTTCACCCATGACTGTGTTCCTGTACATGGTTCTAACTCCATAATCAAGTTCACAGACGACACCACGGTGGTTGGCCTGATCAAAGGGGATGATGAGATGGCCTACAGGGACGAGGTCCAGTACTTGGCCACATGGTGTGCCGATAACAACCTGGCCCTTAACACCCAGAAGACCAAGGAGATCATTGTGGACTTCAGGCATGCTAGGAGCCACACTCACATCCCCATCTACATCAACGGAGCTGTAGTGGAGTGTGTATCATTCATTTTCAATCTTTTTTTATTGATTTTCCAGTAAAAAAAATTAGAAATCAGAGGAGAAGTTTAAACAAACACATAATACAAAGGACGTATAAACAGCAAAAAAGTATATATTGTCAAAGTCAATTAGATATAGTATTACGCTGTTGTATATATAATATAAACAAGAAACCACAACTTCTCTTGACAAATCATATCAAAAAAAGATTGGAAATTTTTTTTAAACCGCTAAACTAATCTAAAAAAGAAAAATTGGGCAGTCCATTTGAGGATAAAATTAGAAGAAAAAAGAAGGAAAAAAAAACATCCTTCCAGTCACCTCCAAACTTTCACGGATAAGGAAAAAAATTTCCTTATACAAAATAAAATTTAAAAAATAATAAAAATAAAAAATTAAATAACATGGAAGTATTGAATATAGGGTCACCAGTCTTGCTCAAAATTAAAAGATATATCAAACGTCCGGCTTCTAATTTTCTCCAAATTTGAACAGGACATAATAGAGCCAGTTAAAAACAGTAGGTGGATTAGAATCTTTCCAGTATAACAAGATAGCTCTCCTAGCCAGTAAAGTTGAAAAGGCTATCACATGTTGAGTGGAAACAGAAACTCAACCTGTTTCCTCTGGAATAATCCCAAAAATTGCCGTGAGTGAATTGGGTTGTAAATCCACACCTATAACTTTTGATAATATTCTAAACACATCCTTCCAAAAATTATTCAAGTTTACAAAGGACCAAAACATATGAGTTAGAGTAGCCACCTCTGCGTTGCATCTGTCACAAATAGGGCTTATATTAGAAAAAATATACACTAATTTATCTTTTGACATATGGGCCCTGTGCACTATCTTAAAGTGGAGTGTGTATCAAGCTTCAAATTCCTTGGTGTCCACATTTCTAAGGATCTCACCTGGTCCCTGAACTCCTCCATCCTGACAAAAAGGCGCAATAGTGTCTTTATTTCCTGCAGAGCATCAAGAAAGCTCACCTCTGTCCCAGGATACTGACGGACTTTTACCGCTGTACCATTGAGAGCATACTCGCCAACTGCATCTCAGTGTGGTATGGCAATTGTCCCGTATCGGACCGCAAAGCACTCCAGCATGTAGTGAAAACTGCCCAGTGGATTATCGGCACCCAATTGCCCACCATTGAAAACATCTACCATAAACGCTGCCTGGGCAGGGTGAAAAGCATTATCAAAGATTCATCTCACCCTAACCATGGACCTTTTACTCTCCTCCCATTGGGTAGGTGCTACAGGAACCTCCGCTCCCGCACCAGCAGGCACAGGAAGAGCTTCTTCCCTGAGGCTGTGACCCTGCTGAACCTCACATCACAGCGCTAAGCAGTATTGCACCCACATTGTACTGAATCAGTACTTTTATATTTGTGTGCTGTAGCACTTACTTTTTATTCGCAGTTATTTTGTAAATAACACTATTCTTTGCGTTTCTGGTTAGATGTTAACTGCATTTCATTGGCTTTGTTATCTGTACTCGGCACAATAACAGTAAAGTTGAATCTAATCTAATCTGATCTAACACTGATAAGAAAGGAATAATTACTAAAAGTGGAGGAAGAGAGGAAACTAGTTCTGTTTGCAGCAATGAATGTTTGTACACGCGTTGGAGTTTTAAATGGAGTATCATTATGGGAGCTCATTTGTATGTAAGAGCATTCATAATCTGGGGATAGACTGTACCATTCACCAAGATAAACTCCAAAGAAACACCAAAACAAATTAATATTGCAGTTCTATCAAACCCTGGTTCGACCACATTTGGAATATTGTGTTCATTTCTGATCACCTCATTATAGGAAGGATGAGGATGCAGAGAAGATTTACCAGGAAGCTGCCTAGATTAGAGAGTAGGTTGAGCAAGCAAGGGTTACAGATCTCCAGCGAAAGGAGTCCCTTTAAGCACTACCCTCCATCTTTTATTATCAAGCCAGCTCTGAATCTAAACAGCCAACTCACCATGGTTCCCATGCATCCTAATCTGGATTAGCTTCACGTGTGGGACTTCGACAAGTGCCTCATTAAAATCCATGCAGACAGCATCCACTGCCTCAGAGTTGAAGGGTGTCCCTTCAGAACAGAGGTGAGGAGAAGTTTCTTTAGCTGGGGGGAAGTGGTTTTATGGAAAACATTGCCGCAGCCAGCCATGAAAGACATATATTGTTCGCATATTTAAAGCTTAGGTTAATAGCTTCTTGATTAGTAAGGGCATCAAAGGTTACGGGGAGAAGGCAGGAGAATGGGGTCGAGAGGGAAAGTAAATGGCGGAGCAGACTTGATGGGCCAAATGGCCTAATTCTGCCCTTACGTCTTATGGCCTTATGATAAACTCCCGATCTCCTCACTGAAGGCTAATTCTCAACAGTGGCCGCACTTTGACTTCATTGCCCCAAACCCTTGTGGCTTGTGAGGAGGGCGTGAAGTGACAGGTGGTGACATTGTAACTAGCTAAATGGTTTACAGCACCAGCGAGTGGGGTTCAATTCCCATGCTGTCTTGTGAGGAATTTGTACCTTCTCCCTGTGACTGCTTGGGTTTCCTCCAACTTGTTATCACGTTTCAAAAAAACATATATGTTAGTAAGGCTTAGTAAGTTGTGAGCATACTATGTTGGCACCAGAAGTATGGTCACACCTACAGGCTGCCCCCAACACATCCCCAGACAGTGTTGGTCATTAATGCAAATGACACATTTCAATGTACGTGTGATAAATAAATCTTTCTCCTTCTTTCTTAGTAGAAGGGATTAGGGATAAGGAATATGAGAGCTGGGACAGTAGTCCTGCTGTCGCATGCCGGCGATCAGACACATTCCCAAAGTCCCTGCTGACTATATCTGCAGGGAGTATGTTTGGCTGCAGCTTCTGTCTACCATACTGAACAGCTGGAACAACAGCTGGGGAATCTGCCGTGTGGAAAATGTGGTCGATGTTATACTTAGGAGTGGTCATGCCAAAGCTATGGGGAGATGGGTGGCCACCAGGGGAAGCAGCGACAGCCGGCCTGAGGTGCAGCAACACACACAAAATGCTGGAGGGACTCAGCAGGCCAGGCAGCATCTCGGAAAAGAGTACCAGTCGACGCTTCGGGGGGAAACCCTTCAACAGTCCTGCCGAGAGGGTTTCGGTGTTGTTTCAACATCTTGCTGCAAAAAACCCAAGTGATCAGCTGCACAAATCATTAAATACTGTTATCACAGCAGCAAATCAAATCAAGCCCCTTGCTTCCCAATTCTCGACTATTTCAAGAACTTTGTACTGAGAATGGTGAAGAGTTTGCTGTTAGACACAGATAGCTGTCAAGGGAAACTTCCTGAAATGCTTTTATGCTCTTTTTGAAACTGTGATAAAATTATTTGAAGACTTGAATCCTACATTAGCACTCAGCCCAAGAATATTAGGCATGACATTGCATATTTGTCAGAGTTACTTGCAAAGTTTAATTAAATCAATCTTCAATTGCAAGGAAATGGTGTAAATCTTACCAAAGTCAAATCAGTCATCTCCACATTTAAGTGCAACATTGGCTGTCACGACCTTTTCCAGTTTCCGAGCCTCCCTGATTTTGAAGATAAAGAAAGAATACCAGATGATGATCTTCAAGGATACTGTGCTCATCTCGGTGAGCTGCATAAAGACAAGCCAGGGAGATTCCGGGATCTTCTCTCAATCCAAATTCCAGATTGGGTAATAAATCCATTCCTGAACACTTGTAATGATCTGATCTCGCTGCAAAATGGCTTTCAGCTGAAGCCCACATTCAAAAACTCATATCAAGACTTTTGGTTGCAGAAAGACATCTGAACGCAACAAGATGTTCTTTATTGCCTTTCCAACATCATATTTAACGGAGCGTGGTTTCAGTGCAGTGCATATGCTAGTCAGAGAGTGTAGCGACGCTTGTGGGTTGCCCTCTATACAACCTTGGGTGTTGGTTGTTAATGCAAACAACTCATTACACTATATGTTGTGATAAATAAATGAATAGATAGGTAGATAATAAATAGATAGACACATAGATAGATATTAACCTAAGTCAACCATATGACAGCTTGTTCCATACACTCGGCACCCTCCATGTGAATAAGTTGGCCCTCAAGTCCCTTTTAACCCTTTTCTCCTCAGCAATAACAATATAGGACGACAGTGGTTCAAGGTGGCTTACCTCCATCTTCTCAACATTTTCTCAATGAGCGGTAATTACTGATCTAGCCTGCACTATCTATTTTCTAAGGGAGAAAGATCATTAATTTTGCAATTCCCTGATCACACGACAGGCTCTGTTTAAACGCAAGTCGAATGTCTGAGATGAAGCCAAAACAACGTGATTAAAAACCCAAGCAGAGCACAAACATTGCCTTAAGTATTTGTGGGGGATAACAGTGCCCGCAAGGACATTTCATCTTTTAGATAATTGAAGCTATTTCAGACAACTTCTCATTTACTTTCAGGAAATCTTCCAAAAGCTCCCTTTTGGAAAGTGCTATGGGGTTATTACAACAAAAACTTCACGTCATCTTAAAAGTTTCTTCAGCCAGACAGTTGATTAGATCAATCATTCGGGTTAGCTCCCTCCCATCCCTCTATCTACAACCCTCATCACTGCACTGCACTGTAAACACTTTAAACCACATCTTATGATGTTCTTTACATTGCAAATACATGCTGTATTTATGAACATTTTATTCTATATCCATACTTCTAACTTCTATAGACTTCTATAGAGCATATTGACTGATTACATCACAGCCTGGTATAGAAACATCAATGCCCTTGAACATAAAAGTCTACAAAAAGTAGTGGATACGGCCCAGTCCATCATGGGCAAAACCCTCCCCACCATTGGAACGTCATCACAAGAAAGCAGCATCCATCATCAAGGACCCCCACCTTCCAGGACATGCTCTCATCTTGCTGCTGTCGTCAGGAAGAAGGTACAGGAGCCTCAGGACCCACACCACCAGGTTCAGGAAGAGTTACTTCCCCTCAATCATCAGGCTATTGAACCAAAGGTGATAACTTCACTCGTCCCATCACTAAACTCTTCCCAGAACCTATGGTCTCATTTTCAAGAACTCTTCATCTCATGTTCTCAATATTTATTGCTTATTTATTTATTATTATTACATTTTTTTTTGTATTTGTACAGTGTTGTCTTTTGCACATTGGTTGTTTGGTCTTTCATTGATTCTATGGTGTTTCTTGCATTTACCGTGAATGCCTGCAAGAAAATTAATCTCAGGGTTGTATATGGTGACCTCAATGATAATGAACTTACCTTGAAGTTATTATTCCTTTTGCAATACTTATTTAATTGATTATATATATTTCTTAATATGGTGGGGGTATCCAGAACTAGAGGGCATAGCCTCAAAACTGAGGGGCAACCCTTTAGAACAGAGGTAAAGAGTAATTTTTTTTAGCCAGAGGGTAGTGAATCTGTGGAATGCTCTGCCACAGACTGTGGTGGAGGCCAAGTCAACGGGTACATTTAAGCAGAAGTTGATCGTTTCTTGATCAGTCAGGGCATCAAAGGATATGACAAGAAGATGGGGTTGAATGGGATCCAGGATCAGACATGATAAAATGGCGGAGAAAACGATGGGCTGAATGGCTTAATTCTGCTCCTATGACCTAATGCCTTATGGTCTAATATAATTTATAATATATTTAATGTATTGTGCTGTCTTACAGCCGGGAAAACAACAAATTTCATAACATATGTCAGTGATGATAAACCTGCTTCTGATTCAGATAGCTTTATAATTGTTGAACGTTGTTGCTTCCTGTTGCATGACAGCCCTGACAGCAAACTCCTAACACGTGTAAATGTACGGTATATAGTGAATAAAGCTGATCCTTCATCCTTGGTCATTTTAAGAGAACATTTACTAAGAACGGCAAAGGCTTTGCAGATGATTTAATGGCTTCAGGAAGAAGGAAATCTGAGGACAGTAGCATTAGGGTTTTATTTTTTTCTTCTTAATGCACTCTAAGCACTAATCTGATAAATAAACGATGAACCACTGCCTGTTTATTAGAGCGACTACTTGAATCAAGCTCCCTTTTATAGAGGGACGAGCTTAGCAGATTACAGCTGAGAGCTTTGGCTCACGAGCTGGCCTTTTTTTTAATATGGTGTAAGGATTAGTGCAATCACTCGAGTCGAGTACCAGGTTCTCCCGAAGGGGTTGCCTACTGCTGGGTCCCCGGGTGTCTGTAGAGAGCAGTCCGGGATCCACGTCCTCTGGTGCAGTGTGTGCAAGTGTAAGTGGTGGCTGTGGTGAGCGTCTGGGTTCAGCCCCTCCTTTCGCAGCCACTGCTTGTTCTCTGCAACGTAACAGGGGTCACTCTCATTAGGCACATCTCCCTGCTGAACAGATCTCCTCCTGGTGTATCTAGTGAGTGCAATGTCTTCCCAGCTCTCAGATGCAGTGTTGGATATCTTCAGGCTGATATTGATGTTTGCTTTGAAGCGTTTCCTTTGCCCACCAGAGGCTCACTGGCCTTCCCTCAACTGGGAGGAAAGGATCTGTCTGAGTCGGACATCCGGAAGACGTGACCCATCCGTTGGAGCTGGTATTGCTTTATCGCGGTGGAGACGCTGTTCACGTTGGCCTCCACCAGTACGTTGGAGTTACTGCATCTGTCCTTCCGGATGATCTTTCGTAAGGATCCCCCGTGGCAATGTTCTAGGGCTTCCAGGTGCCTGCTGTTGTATTAGAGATTCTCCCAAGGGGCTCTTTCTGGGATGTTAGGGTGCATTCCCTTAGCAGAGAATCCTCTGCGTGACTTTGCTTTAAGTTCCCACCACACAGTCTTGACAGATCAGGGTCAGGATCCTGTGGCGTGGAACGTGTGATGACTGTGGGCCCTGCACTGCTGCAGCCTTCCTCCACCTTCACCACAGTTGCGACGTATCATTATCTTCTGACAGCCTTGGTTGGAACGCCCTTTGACTGGAATCTCCCCTTTGACCTTACTGACCCTAACAGAAGCTAAGCTCCGGATGGTTAAACGGCTGGTAGCGCTGCTCTCAGGATCTCAAGAACTCACGGGCCTCTCTACCACGACAAGGTGACGACCCTTGGAGTGTGTTTATATGGTACTGCCCACGAGTCAGCTCTGCACCCTCTCCAGTGCAATAGCATCCCCTCCCTATAGTGCCGTGGCTGGAAATGCACACAGTACTCCTGGTGTGGCCTAACTGATGTTTTACAGAGCTGTAGCATGAGGTCCCAGCTTCCATATTCATAAATTCAAGATGTAAGCTTATTTATCATGTGTACATCAGAATATGCAGTGGAATGTGTCACTGGCTGTACCGACCAGCACACCCAAGTGTCACCACACATTCCGGCACCAACAAGGCACACTCAGCCGCACGGCACAGAGCATAACAAGCAAAACAAGCTCACGCCCACCCACACACAAACACAGTCCTCTAACCCCAAGAAAGGCCATCTTCCTTGGACTCCAGCCTCCAGAAGACATGGATCCAGATTCAGACATGCAGACCCGCGTCTAGCCACAGTGGACTCGCAGAGAATCGCAGGCCCAGGACTCTGGCCAACAGGCCTCAACCTCCGGACTTCCATTTCGTCGTCCGCGTTATCTGTCTGGATAGCAAGCACACAGGTAGGCTAAGCTTAAATAGGTGGGTTGCTGGGTGGTTTGACTCGGTGGGCTGGATGGGCCTGTCCCATGTCACAACTTTAAATAAATAAATAAACAAATGTGAAGATTTTCACTATATTTCAATACATGCGACAAAAGTCAGTGGCAAGGCAGTGTAGTGGCTAGCGTAACACTTTACATCGCCAGTAATCAGTGACAGGGGTTCAATTCCTGACGCTGTCGGTAAGGAGTTTGTACGTTCTCCCAGTACCCATGTGGGTTTCCACTGGATCCCACATTCCAAAGACATACGGGTTGGAGTCAGTAAGTTGTAGACACACACACAAAATGCTGGAGGAACTCAGCAGGCCAGGCAGCATCTACGGAAAAGAGTACAGTCGACGTTTCGGGCTGAAACCCTTCTGCAAGACTGGAGGAAAAAAAGCTGAGGAGTAGATTTAGAAGGTGGAAGATTTAAACTTCTTCAGGGTGGGCATCCCTGGAAGAGACTTCCCAGAGTAGTAATCCAATCACAGACAAGAGAACAATCACAAACAAACCTTTTAAATCTACTCCTCAGCATTTTTTCTCCAGTCCTGCCGGAGGATTTCGGCCCGAATCGTCGACTCTTTTCCGTAGACTCTGCCAGGCCTGCTGAGTTCCTCCAGCATTTTGTGTGTGTTGCTCGGATTTCCAGCGTCTGCCGATTTTCTCGTGTTTGAAGTTGCAGACATGGTGTGTTCTTTGCTGCCGGAAGCGTGGCAACACTTGCAGGCTGCCTCTTCGGGCTGCGTTGGTCATTGATGCAAGCAACACATTCGGCTGAATTTTTCAATGTACACGTCGCAAATAAAGCTAATCTCTTCATTTCTGATATCTATAAGTGTAAGAAAAGGGATTTATCCAGTGCATAGCAAATTAAAATAGAAAGTGTGAGACAGTGACCCCAGGGTTTACAGCTTCCTTCTCAATGAAGTATATCACGTTATCATCACAGATTCATTACACTCCATTTCCCGGCACCTGACATGGTCTCTACAGGCTGTGCCCGTGCACTGGGTGCTGTCTCGCTCGCAGCCCATGGACTCCAGCTCCGCTCAGTACTGCTTCAGCCTGAGCAGAAGGAATTACGATCCTCCAGCATGCATGCTTAATTTCAAAGGTTTCAAGGGTACATTTAGTGTCAGAGAAATGTATACAATATACATCCTGAAATGCTTTTTCTTCACAGCCATCCACGAAAACAGAGGAGTGCCCCCAAAGAATGAATGACAGTTAAATGCTAGAACCCTAAATTCACTCCCCCAGCTCCCCCCCCACGGGTAAGCAGCAGCAAGCAACGATCCCCCTCCCCCCCACCAGCAAAAAAAATAGCATCGGCACCCCCCCATAGAGTACTCAAGTGTGCAGCAAAGCAACAGCAAAGACACAGACTTGCAGTACCCCAAAACTACTCGTTCACCCGGTATTCGACATACCACAGGCTCTCTCTCTCTCTCTCTCCCTAATAAGGGAGAAGGAGATGTCTCCATTTCACAGCGAGCGGGGAGACATAACAAAACAACTCGCTGGTTTACGATGTTTAAAGTCCGTTGCATCGCTTTTTCTGAGCTCTGTGCCCAAAGATCTCGGGTGTCTGGGCACACGGCTGGAGATCTAGCGACTCCCACAACACACCGATTTCCTGCCGGGACACTGATCTTTGATCCGCCCGTCTCCAGAGCCACGAGATCCCAGGCCTCTGAAGGCGAGCTGAGCCTTAGGCCGCATCCTTGGCACGTCGGATAAAGGCCAGCCACGAAACCCCAAGTATTTGTCATATCTGTCGTAGGATATGTTCAATTTCATAAAATACAGGAAGGAGCAAATTACTCATGTCACTAAGGCTCCCCTCTCCTACTCCTACTCCACTGTTGAATAAAATCGTAATTGATTGTGACCCAGGGACAAAGTACCCAGGACATCTTTAAGGATCAGTGTCTCAGAAAGGCAGTGTCCATTATGAAGGACCTCCAGCACCCAGAACATGCCCTTTTCTCACTGTTACCATCAGTTAGGAGGTACAGAAGCCTGAAGACACACACTCAGTGATTCAGAAACAGCTTCTTCCCCTCTGCCATCTGATTCCTAAATGGACATTGAATCCTTGGACACTGCCTCACTTTTTTTAATATACAGTATTTCTGTTTTTTTACACAATTTTTAATCTATTCAATATACTTATACTGTAATAGATTTACTTAGTTTTTTCTTGCATATTATTGCATTGAACTGTTGTTGCTAAGTTAACAAATTTCACACCACATGCCGGTGATAATAAGCCTGATTCTGATTGTGACCTCAACAACCCTGGTGCTTAGGACATCTCTGAATTCAAAGACATGCTTTCAGTTGTCAGCGACTGCTTCTTTTCACTTTATTGACGGCTTTGTGGCCGTTTATGGACGACACAAAGATAGACCATGAGTCCACAAGAAATAGAAGCAGAGTTAGACCATTTGCCTCATTGTACCTGCTCCCGCATTTCATCACAGCTGATCCACTTCCCTTTCAACTCCGTACTCCTGTCTTCGCACCATAACCTTTCACACCATGTCTAATCAAGAAGCTATCAACCTCGTGTTAAATGCACCCAGTGACCTGGCCTCCACAGGTACCTTTGGCAATAAATTCCATAGACACACCACCCTCTGACTAAAGAAATTTCTCCTCATCTAAATGAAAGTCCCTCTATTTTGAGGATGTGCCCTCTGATCCTAGACTCTTCCACCAAAGGAAACAACCTGTTCACATCCAATCTGTCCAGGCATTTCAGCGTTTAATAGCTTTTAATGCTTTCATTCCTGGAATCATTCTTGTGAACCTCCACTGAACGCTCTCCAGTGTCAGTACACCCTTTCTTAAATCAGGGGCTCAAACCTGCTGAAAATACACCAGGTGAAACCCAACCAGAGCCTTTACAACCTCAGCACTACATCAACACACACAAAATGCTGGTGGAACACAGCAGGCCAGGCAGCATCTATAAGGAGAAGCACTGTCGAATTTTTGAGCCAAGACCCTTCGTCAACACTCATGAAGGGTCTCGGCCCGAAACGTCGACAGCACTTCTCCTTATAGATGCTGCCTGGCCTGCTGTGTTCCACCAGCATTTTGTGTGTGTTGTTGTTTGAATTTCCAGCATCTGCAGATTTCCTCGTGTTTGCTCAGCATCACATCCTTGCTTTTATATTCTAGTCCTCTTGAAATGAATGCTAACCTTGCGTTTGCCTTCCTCACCACCAATTCAATCTGCAAATTAACCTTTAGAGAATCCTGCACAAAATGCTTTGTACCTCATTTTTTAAAACTTTTCTCCCTGGTTAGAAAATAGTTTTAGGTTTTATTCCTTCTATCAAAGTGCATGACCATACACTTCCCTGCACTATATTGCAGCTGCCACTTCTTTGTCCATTCTCCCAATCTGTCTAAGACTTTCTGCAGACTTCATGCTTCTTCAACACTAACTGCCCCTCCACCTAACCTGTATGGTTTTAAAACCAACAGAAGACAACTAAAAAAAAAACATAAGGCAGGGGGGGGGGGGGGAGAGAGATGAAATATGAAGGTAAACTGCACTTCGGTAGAGGGAATAATGCATAGACTATTTTCTAAATGGGGAGCAAAGGGAGGTGGGAATCTTAGTGTCAAGGCACTAAGGCATTGGTGGAATATTGTGAGCAGTTTTGGGTCCTATATCTAAGAAAGAATGTGTTGGCATTGGAGAGGGTCCAGAGGAAGTTCATGAGAATGATCCCAGGAAAGAAAGAGTTAATGTATAAGGAGCGTTTGATGGCTTTGGGCCTGAACTCACTGGAATTTAGAAGAATGAGGGAGAGATCTCTTTGAAACCTATCGAATGTTGAAAGGCGTATATAAAATGGATGCGGAGAGGATATTTCCTATAGTGGGGCTGTCTAGGACCAGAGGGCACACAGCCTCAGAGTACAAGGATGCTCTTTAAAACAGAGATGAGGAAGAGTTTCTTTAGCCAGAGGGTGGTGAATCTGTGGAATTCATTGCCACAGATAGCTGTGCAGGCCAAGTCATTAGTTATATTTAAAGCAGAAGCTGATGGGTTCTTAATTAGTAAGGGTGTCAAAGGTTATGGGGAGAAGGCAGGGGAATGGAGTTGAGGGAAAATAAATGGTAAAGTGGAGTCAATGGGCCAAATGGCCTAATTCTGCTCCTATGTCTTATGGTCTTTTTGTTCTAAACTCTGGAATTCACTATTGAATAGAATCACCATTATTTGTGTAGCTTCACAACACTGGAGCCAAGGACTTCTCTAGATTAGAAGCCATGTCTTCAGTTGTCAGGGTTCCAAGGTCTGGAACACCTTGACACTCTGAAAAGAGGTGATGAGTCCATAGGGGAGGGTCTGATGACAGTCATCTTGAAAGCATCAAAGGTTGGGTTTCTGTAGCAGCAATTCACCATCTTCAGGAATAGTTACAAAGAGATCAGATACAAATCACTATTGAACAACTTCTAATTTGGAGTGGTGTGCATATGGAACAAGCTGTCAGAGTCTAAGGTAGATACAACAAAACAGTTAAAGATATTCAGATAAGTACATTGATAGGAAAGATTTAGAAGGATAGGAGCAAAATGCCTTTTCTCTCTTCTTCCATTCCCCATTCTGGCTCTCTTCATCCCTTCCCTTCTTCTCACCTGTCCATTACCTCTCTCTGGTGTCCCTCGTCCTTCCATTTCTCCCATGGTCCACTCTCCTCTCCCATCAGGTTGTGTTTTCTTCAGTCCTTTACTCTTCCACCTATCACCTCTCAGCTTCTTACTTCATCCGCCCCCCCCCCCCCTCCACCCATCCAGCTTCTCCCTCACCTGGTCTCGCCTGTCACTTGCCGGCTCGTACTCCTCGCCCCCACCTTCTTATTCTGGCTTCTGCCCCATTCCCGATGAAGATTCTCGATCTGAAATGTTAACTATTTATTATTAAGACTAAGGAGCAGGTGGTGGACCTGAGGAGGGCTAAGGCGCCGGTGACCCCTGTTTCCATCCAAGGGGTCAGTGTGGACATAGTGGAGGATTACAAACACCTGGGGATACGAATGGACAATAAACTGGACTGGTCAAAGAACACTGAGGCTGTCTACAAGAAGGGTCAGAGCCACCTCTATTTCCTGAGGAGACTGAGGTCCTTTAACATCTGCCGGACGATGCTGATGATGTTCTATGAGTCTGTGGTGGTCAGTGCTATCATGTTTGCTGTTGTGTACTGGGGCAGCAGGCTGAGGGTAGCAGACACCAACAGAACCAACAAACTCATTCGTAAGGCCAGTGATGTTGTGGGGGGTGGAACTGGACTGTCTGACGGTGGTGTCTGAAAAGAGGATGCTGTCCAAGTTGCATGCCATCTTGGACAATGACTCCCATCCACTCCATAATGTACTGGTTAGGTACAGGAGTACATTCAGCCAGAGACTCATTCCACCGAGATGTAACACTGAGCGTCATAGGAAGTCATTCCTAACTGTGGCCATCAAACTTTACAGCTCCTCCCTCGGAGTGTCAGACACCCTGAGCCAATAGGTTGGTCCTGGACTTATTTCCACTTGGCATGATTAACTTATTACTATTTTATTATTTATGGTTTTATTTTGCTATATTTCTACACTATTCTTGGTTGGTGCGACTGTAACGAAACCCAATTTCCCTCGGGATCAATAAAGTATGTCTGTCTGTCTGTCTTATTCCTCTCCATAGATGGTGCCTGACCTGCAGAGCTACTCCAGCATTTTGTGTGTTACTCTAGCTTGGGTGATCATCTTGGACAATTGGGCGGAAGGGCCTGTTTCTGCACTGTACTACACTGTGACTCTATGAGTCTATGACAAAGGGTGAGGCTGTATCAAGTGACTGCGTGACTTCAAAGTCAAAGCAGTAAAAGTCAAAGTAAAACTTATGATCAAAGTACTCACTTGTTGCCATATGCTAGCTTGAGATTCATTTTCAGAATGAGAATTGGTTTTAATATCAATAACATAAGTTGCGAACTGTGTTGCTATGTCGAAATAAGTAGTGCAAAACTGAAAATAAAAGTAGTGAGATACAGTACTGCTCACGGGTTCGATGTCCATTCAGGAATCTGATGGCAGAGGGGAAGCATTGAGTGTGTGCCTTCAGACTCCAGTACCTCCTCCCTGATGGGAGCAACGAGAAGAGGGCATGTCTGGGTGATGGGACTCCTTAATGATGGATGCCACCTTCTTGCAGCATCGCTCCTTGAAGACGTCCAGGTTGCTGGGGAAGGTCCTGCATTTCTTGCAGGAATTTACAGGAAAACAAAGTATAATAGAATATAATAATAAAAAATATGTATATTCACAAAGACTGACAACCAACCAATGTGCCTATGAAGACAAAGTGTGCAAATAAAATATGTAATAATATTGAGAACATGAGTTGTATAGAGTCCATGAAAATAAGTCTGTAGGTTGCAGAATCAGTTCGGAGTTGTGGGCATTCTTGATGATGGATTCTGCTTTCCTGTGGCAGCGCTCCACGTAAATACTGGGGGACCTGCAAGTGGCAGTATAACCCTGCCCCCAAATACCTGTCCTTTTGGGTAGTAAAGATCACAAGGTTTGGGAAATACTATATGAACATTTCTGTTTACTGTTCATCAAGACCATACCATCACAAAGTCACAATGAAGTGTATTTTATATAATAGGCTGTGCCTTCTGGTCCTAGACTTCCCCACTACTGGAAATACCCTCTCCACTATCCAGTAAGTTTCAAAGAGATCGCTGATTCTTCTTCTAAAGTCCAGTGAGTTCAGGCCCAGAGCCATCAAACACTCCTCATACATTAAGCCTTTAATTCCCAGGATTATTCTTGTGAACCTCCTCTGGACCCTCTGCAATGCCAGCACATCCTTTCTTAGATAAGGAGCCCAAAACTGCTCAAGTGTTAGACCATAAAACTCAGATTCTGAATTAGGCCATTCAGCCCATTGAGCCTGCTCTGCTATTTCATCATGGCTGATCCATATCCCTTTCAACCTCATCCTCCTGACATCTTCCCATAACATTTCCCACCCTGACTAGGCAAGAACCTATCAACCTCTGCCATAAGTACACCAAATGACCTGGCCTCCATTGCTGCCTTGTGGCAACACATTCCACACAATCACCACTGTCTGGCTAAAGAAATTCCTCTTCACCTCTGTTCTAAATGGACGTCCCTCTATTCTGAGGGCCCTTTGGTCCTAGACTCCCCCACTATAGGAAACATCCTCTCCATGTCCACTCTGTCTAGTCATTTCAACATTCAATAGGTTTCAATGAGATCCCCCCTCGTTCTTCTAAATTCCATCAAGTAAAAGCCCAGAGGAATCAATCATTCTTCATATGATAAGCCTTTCATTTCTGGAATTGTTTTCGTGAACCTCCATTGAACCCTCTCCAATGTCAGCACATCCTTTCTTAGATAAGGGACCCAAAACTGCTCACAATACTCCAAGTGAGGCCCCGTCTGTGCCTTATAGAGGCTCAGCATTACATCCTTGCTTTTATATTCTCGTCCCTTGAAATGAATGATAACATTGCATTTGCCTTCCTCACCACCGACTCAACCTACAAATTAACCTTTAGGGGATCCTGCATGAGGACTCCCAAGCCCCTTTACACCTTGAATTTTTGAATTTTCTGCTCACTTAGAAAATAGTCCATGCTTTTATTCTTTCTACCAAAGCGCATGACCATACACTGCCCAACACTGTGTGCCATCTGCCACCTCTTTGCCCATTCTTCTAATCTGTCTAAGTCCTTCTGCAGCCTCTTTGCTTCCTTGTCATTACCTGCCCTTCCACCTAACTTCATATCATCCACAAACTTGGCCACAAAGCCATCAATTCCATCATCCAGATCATTGACATACCATGTAAAAAGGAGCAGTCCCAACACCAACCCCTGAGGAACACCACTAGTCACCAGCAGCCAACCAGAAAAGACTCCTTTATTCGCATTCTTTGCCTCCTGCCAATCAGCCAAGGTTAACCATATAACCATATAACAATCACAGCACGGAAACAGGCCATTCCGGCCCTCCTAGTCCGTGCCGAACTCTTAATCTCACCTAGTCCCACCTACCCGCACTCAGCCCATAACCCTCCACTCCTTTCCTGTCCATATACCTATCCAATTTTACCTTAAATGACACAACTGAACTGGCCTCTACTACTTCTACAGGAAGCTCATTCCACACAGCTATCACTCTCTGAGTAAAGAAATACCCCCTCGTGTTTCCCTTAAACTTTTGCCCCCTAACTCTCAAATCATGTCCTCTCGTTTGAATCTCCCCTACTCTCAATGGAAACAGCCTATTCACGTCAACTCTATCTATCCCTCTCAACATTTTAAATACCTCGATCAAATCCCCCCTCAACCTTCTACGCTCCAATGAATAGAGACCTAACTTATTCAACCTTTCTCTGTAACTTAAGTGCTGAAACCCAGGTAACATCCTGGGTTCTATCTGTAACAGAATCTGTCTTATAATGCCATGGGCTCTTATCTTGTTAGCAGCCTTACGTGTGGCATCTTGTCAAAGGCCTTCTGAAAATCCAAGTTCACAAAATCCACCAATTCTATCCTGCTTATTATTTACTCAAAGATTTCTAACAGATGTGCCAGGCAAGATTTTCCCTTAAGGAAACCACGCTGACTTTGGCCTATTTTAGCGTATGCCTCCAAATATCCAAAACCACATCCTTAACAATCGACTCCAGCATCTTCCCAACCACGAAGGTCAGACTAACTGGCCTATAATTCCTTTCTTCCACCTCCCTCCTTTCTTGAAGAGTGAAATGACATTTACAATTTTCCAGTCCTCTGGAGCCATCCTCTTTGATAATGTTGGATAACTTACCCCCTCCTTTTCCCTCCTTATGGCTTTTTTAGTTGCCTTCTGCTGGTTTTTAAAAGTTTCTCAATCTTCTCACTAATTTTTGCTCTAATATATGTCCTCTCTTTTGCTATTATATTGGCTTTGACCTCCCTTGTCAGCCACGATTGTGTCATCCTTCCTTTAGAATACTTATTCTTCTTTGGGATGGACCTTCTGAATTGCTCCCAAAAACTCCATCCGCTGCTGCTCTGCCATCATCCCTGCTAGTGTCAGCTTCCAATCAACTTTAGCTAGCTGCCCTCTCATGCCTCTGTAATTCCCTTTACTCCACTGTAATATTGATACATTTGACTTTGGCTTCTCCGTCTCAAATTGCAGAGTGAATTCTAGCATATGGTCACTGCCTCCTAAGGGTTCCTTTACCTTAAACTCCCTAACCAAATCCAGTTCATTACACAACACACAATTCAGAATAGCTGATCGCCTAGTGGGCTCAACCACAAACTGCTCTAAACAGCCACCTTGGAGGTACTCTACAAATTCTCTCTTGGGATCCAACACTAACCTGATTTTTCCAATCTAGCTGCATCTTGAAATCTCCCTAACATTACCCTTTTGACATGCCTTTTCTTTATCCCGGTGTAATTTGTAGCCCACATCCTGGCTACTGTTCAGAAGCCTGTGTATAACTCCCATCAGAGTCTTTTAACATTGCAGTTTCTTAACTCTACCCACAAGGATTCTATATCATCTAATCCTATGTCAACTCTTTCTAAAGATTTGATTTCATATTTTACCAAGTCACCCACCCCCTTTGCCTACCTGCAGTGTGTATCCTTGGATATGAAGCTCTCAACTATAATCTTCTTTCAGCCATGACTCAGTGATGCCCACAAAGTCATACCTGCCAATCCGTAACTTCACTACAAGATCGTCTCTACCTTATTCTGTGTACTGCGTGCATTCAAATATAACAGCTTCAGTCCTGTATCCGTCACCCTTCTGACTTTGCCGCTACACATTAAACCTGTACTACTGTGCGTTGCCTGTCACACTGGGGGTGAGGGGAACACTTGGGTCTGTCTCAGTCAGTCTACGTTTGAAGGGACTTGCCCTAAACTGGATTAGGTGTAGAAGAGGCATTGTCTGAAAAACTGGCTTTGGTATAGTGCCTAATACTCCACATACAGGCACATGCAGTACCGATGAGGCCAGCATTTGTTGCCCATCCCCAATTACTCTTGAAAAGGAGGGAGTGATCTTCCTCAAACTGGCACTGCCTTCAGTGGTGTTGGGGAGGGGGTACCAGCGATGGAGAGTCTGGATCATGTGTTTCCAGGTTTGGGGGGGAATCTGTAGATTGGGGCACTCTGCACCCACCATCTTTGTTCTTCTGGGGGTTAGAGGTCACAGGTCTGGAATGCTCTCACCACCGAGAGCGGCCTTCTCCTGCGCTACAATCAATATGATCTGTTAGGCATAACAAAACCATCAGACTGCGATCTGAGATTTCTGACCTCCTTGTGCATCAACGAAGCCTCCTTCTGACAGCTCGAAGAACTCATCCTGTAAACAGGAGCATAAAACAGAAGTGACAGGATCTTTAAATACATACTCACACGCAGATGAGAAATCACACACAGCTACAGGCTGAAACACTGACCATACACACACACACACACACACACACACACACACACACACACACACACACACACACACACACACACACACACACACACACACACACACACACACACACACACACACACACACACACACACACACACACACACACACCCGGGGCAAGATGAAAACTAATCCACTTTGCTGTCTGACCGCCCATATTCAAATCACAGCGATGAACACGTTCAGTACTGACATCCACAGCTTTCTGGGGAGAGAGCGAGAGAGCTTCAAGCATTTGCAGGGCCCAGGGTCAGGAAATATACCTCCTGCAGGAGACCAGCCCTATGCACTGAGACTGTGTTCAAAACTTTTCAGTAGTTCACACCCTGACAACCCCTCCCAGAACCCTGATATCAGGATTGCATGGAACAACACCCTAAATAAAAGAATGGGCCGCACAGTTCAGTCCGACAGAATCTGCATTTCAATAGCCTTTCCACAAATAGCTGAATTTTTTTTTATTAAACAAAATATACTTTATTCAAAAATAAAATTATGTACAATAAACCATTCAATGACTCTCAGTTCTTTACAAGTGTTTCCATTATGGTCTTTACATCTCCACACTTTTGCCACCCAGGTGGCACTCTGTTACCTCATATTTACATACACTTGTTTAGGGGTATACACCCCATCCCCCCACCCCTCAACTCCCGCGGGAGAAGAACCCTAGACTGTGGTCCTTCCCCACTGGGCCCTTGCGGTGATGCACCAAGTTTCACTGCGTCCCTCAGCACGTACTCCTGCAGCCGAGAATGTGCCAGTCATAGAAACATAGAAAATAGTTGCTGGAGTAGGCCATTCGGCCCTTCAAGCCTGCACCACCATTCAGTATGATCATGGCTGATCATCCAACTCAGAACCCTGGACCTGCTTTCTCTCCATACCCCCTGATCCCTTTAGCCACAAGGGCCATGTCTAACTGCCTCTTAAATATAGCCAATGAACCGGCCTCAACTGTTTCCTGTGGCAGAGAATTCCACAGATTCACCACTCTCTGTGTGAAGAAGTTTTTCCTCATCTCGGTCCTAAAAGGCTTCCCCTTTATCCTTAAACTGTGACCCCTCGTTCTGGACTTCCCCAATATCGGAAACAATCTTCCTGCATCTAGCCTGTCCAATCCCTTTAGAATTTTATACATTTCAATAAGATCCCCCCTCAATCTTCTAAATTCCAGTCAGCAGCATTCTCCCACGGACATCTCCGTGTGCTGGTAGACCATCAAGTTTCAGGCCGACCAAAGAGCGTCTTTCACCGAGTTGATGATCCAGCGGCACCGGATGTTGGTCTCCGTGTGCGTCCCCGGCAACAGCCCGTAGATCAGAGAGTCCTCTGTTACGCAGCTGCTAGGGATGAACCTCGACACTGCCCCTTCCATCCTCCTCCACACCTTCTCCGCGAACCCACAGTGTGCAAAGAGGTGGGTCACCGACTCCCCCTCACTGCAGTCCTCCCGTGGGCAGAGGGGTGTGGAGACGATGTTCCGGGCGTACAGGAGGGATCAGACTGGGAGGGCCCCTCTCACCGCCAGCCAGGCGAGGTCTTGGTGCCTGTTGGTGAGGTCTGGCGATGAGGCATTTTGCCAGATGAACTGGACGGTCTGCTCAGGGAATCACTCCACTGTGTCCATCACGTCCTTCTCCTGCAGTGCCTGCAGGACCTTACGTGCTGACCACTGCCTGATGGCCCTGTGGTCAAAGGCGTTGGCCTGAAAGAACTTCACTACGAAGGACAGGTATGGCGGCAACGACCAGCTGACAGGGGTGTTGCGCGGGAAAGGGGCCAGACCCATCCTTCGTAGCCAGGGCAACAGGTAGAACCTGGGCACATAGTGGTACTTGGTGCCCACGTACCTGGGATCCACACACAACCTGATGCAGCCACACACGAAGCTAGCCATCAGGGTGAGGGCGACATTGGGGACGTTTTTGCCCCCGTTGTCCAGGGACTCGGCTCTGGAGCGCGCACACACCGCCCGTCACTCTCCTCGAAAAATTACCATAAATTTCATAAAAAAACTTTTCAGCAAGAGGAGGCAAGTCGTAACATGGTAAGTGTACTGGAAAGTGCACTTTTGAAGTAGTTACGAAGAATGTTGACGAGGGTAAGGCAGTGGATGTAGTCTATATGGACTTCAGCAAGGCCTTTGACAAAGTTCCACATGGAAGGTTAGTTAAGAAGGTTCAGTCGTTAGGTATTAATGCTGGAGTAATAAAATGGATTCAACAGTGGCTAGATGGGAGATGCCAGAGAGTAGTGGTGGATAATTGTTTATCGGGATGGAGGCCGGTGACTAGCGGGGTGCCTCAGGGATCTGTTTTGGGCCCAATGTTGTTTGTAATATACATAAATGATCTGGATGATGGGGTGGTAAATTGGATTAGTAAGTATGCTGATGATACTAAGGTAGGAGGTGTGGATAATGAGGTGGGTTTTCAAAGCTTGCAGGGAGATTTATGCCGGTTAGAAGAATGGGCTGAACGTTGGCAGATGGAGTTTAATGCTGAGAAGTGTGAGGTTCTACATTTTGGCAGGAATAATCCAAATAGAACATACAGGGTAAATGGTAGGGCATTGAGGAATGCAGTGGAACAGAGAGATCTAGGAATAACAGTGCATAGTTCCCTGAAGGTGGAGTCTCATGTAGATAGGGTGGTGAAGAAGGCTTTTGGAACGCTGGCCTTTATAAATCAGAGCATTGAGTACAGAAGTTGGGATGTAATGTTAAAATTGTACAAGGCATTGGTAAGGCCAAATTTGGAATATTGTGTACAGTTCTGGTCACCGAATTATAGGAAAGATATCAATAAATTAGAGAGAGTGCAGAGACGATTTACTAGGATGTTACCTGGGTTTCAGCACTTAAGTTACAGAGAAAGGTTGAACAAGTTAGGTCTCTATTCATTGGAGCGTAGAAGGTTGAGGGGGGATTTGATCGAGGTATTTAAAATGTTGAGAGGGATAGATAGAGTTGACGTGAATAGGCTGTTTCCATTGAGAGTAGGGGAGATTCAAACGAGAGGACATGATTTGAGAGTTAGGGGGCAAAAGTTTAAGGGAAACATGAGGGGGTATTTCTTTACTCAGAGAGTGATAGCTGTGTGGAATGAGCTTCCTGTAGAAGTAGTAGAGGCCAGTTCAGTTGTGTCATTTAAGGTAAAATTGGATAGGTATATGGATAGGAAAGGAGTGGAGGGTTATGGGCTGAGTGCGGGTAGGTGGGACTAGGTGAGATTAAGAGTTCGGCACGGACTAGGAGGGCCGGAATGGCCTGTTTCCGTGCTGTGATTGTTATATGGTTATATGGTTATATGACTTGTGCATGGTGGTCCGTCTGACCCACTCCATCTTGGATCCCCAGATGAATCTGAAGACGGCTTGGGTGATTTCCGAGCTGAAGGAGCGGGGGACTGGCCACACCTGAGCCAAGTACAGCAGCCCTGACAGCACCTCACACCTGATGACCAGGTTCCTGCCCGCTATTGATAGGGAGCGCCCTCCGCACAGTCCCAGTTTCTGTTTCACCTTGGCAGTCCGCTCCTGCCAGTTCTTGTTGCATCCCTCGGCCCCTCCGAACCAGATCCCCAACACCTTCACGTGATCAGACGTGATGGTGAAGGGGACACTGGATCGGTCGGGCCAGTTGCTGAAGAGCATGGCTTTGCGCTTCGTGCGGTTGACCCTGGCCCCCGACGCCTGCTCGAACTGTTCGCAGATGTTGATCAGCCTGCGAACTGACCTCGGATCGGAGCAGAAGACGGTGACGTCATCCATGTACAGGGAGGTTTTGACTTGGGTCCCTCTACTGCCTGGCAGCGTCACCCCTCTTATGCCCCCATCCCTCCTGATGGCTTCGGCAAAGGGTTCTATGCAGCACATGAACAAGACGGGAGGAAGGGCAGCCCTGCCTGACTCCAGACCTGATGGGGAAGCTGTCTGTTTCCCACCCGTTGACCTGGACTGCACTACAGATGTCCGTGTAGAGCAGTTTGATCCAATTCCGGATTCCAGCCCCAAATCCCATTTTGGAGAGTACATCCGCCATGTACGTGTGCGATATCCTGTCGAAGGCTTTCTCCTGGTCCAAGCTGACCAGGCAGGCGTCCACCCCCCTGTCCTGCACGTAGGCGATGGTGTCCCCCAGCAGCGCGAGGCTGTCTGAGATCTTCCTGCCCGGTACAGCACAGGTTTGGTCCGGGTGGATCACCTGCTCCAGTGCAGACTTGACCCTGTTGGTGATAGCCTTGGACAGGATCTTGTAGTCCACATTCAGGAGTGAGATGGGCCTCCAATTTCTAATGTCTTCCCTCTCCCCCTTCTGCTTGTAGATGAGGGTGATGATGCCCTTCCGCATGGATTCTGACATGCTGCCTGCCAGGAGCGTAACGTTGTACACTTCCAGCAGGTCGGGGCCCATCCGCTTCCACAGAGCCGAATACAACTCGACCGGTAAGCCGTCGCTTCCGGGAGTCTTACCCGACTCAAAGGAATTAGCTGAATGTGTTTTTCTGCTGGTCTGACTGAATACAGTATGTGGGTGGCATGGTTGTGTAGTGGTTAGCCCAGCACCTCACAGTGCCGGTGACTCAGCCTTTGGTGCTCACCGCTGTTCGTAAGGAGTTTGTGCGTTCACCCATGACGCTCACCGCTGTTCGTAAGGAGTTTGTGCGTTCACCCGCGACCACGTGGGTTTTCTCCCTGTTACCTCCCACGTTCCAAAGATGTACAGGCTAGGGTTGGTGAGTTGTGAGTGCGCTGCATTGGTGTCAGAAGCATGGCGCCGCTTGCATGCTGCTTACAGCAACAGAGCACGGCAGCGCAGAAACAGGCCCTTCAGCCCTTCTAACCCGTGCTAAACTGTGACTCTGCCTCGTCCCATCGACTCACTCCCGGACCATAGCTCTCCCTACCCCTCACAACTGTGTTGCGCGCCCTCAGACGCGAACGGTGCATCCCCCTGTATGTTTTGCTGTACCCGCAAGAAACATATAAAGCACATTGTTCGTCTTTGAGCTCATCTCGGTGCATCCTCGGGGCAGAGTGCGGAGCAGGCTGGCTGCACAGGAGCTCAGCACACGAGAGGTTAAGAGGAAAGGAGTGGTTTCTCGTTTCCAACTGGAAGCAGTGTGGTCTGAATAACGCAGAGGCCGGCCTCCAGTGCGATGTGATCAACCACACGTACACCTTACTGCTGAACTGGAAATGTCTGTGGCTGTGTACTTAGGTGATTAAGCAGACTGAGCAGAGGATTTGTCAGAGAAAGCAGACAGACATTACCTTCAATAGGAACTGTAACCACATACCAAGCTCTGGGTGACTGAAGGCAGGATGCTATAACAATCCCGCCTTTAATTCACTGCCACTCAGTGAAGTGTAAAATCTTTCTCAATGGATTAGATAAACTATTTTTTACCCTACAAAAACTTACATCCCTTATGTTTTAAACACAGAGAGCTTGATCTAGAGAGAGTTCTCTGCAGGAGGGAACCTTCAGAGCACATCCCTAAATTTTGGAATGCGTTGTGGGGGAAATCGTATTTTCTTCCGACAAAGAAGGAAGCCATTCAGCCTATCGAGTCAATGCCAGCCCTCAGGACTGCAACCACTCCCACCATCACTTCTTTCCCTGTGCTCTGTTGAAGTTTTTGGAGAGGGTGCAGGAGAGGTTTACAAGGATGCTGTCTGGATTAGAGAGTGTGTGCTTTAAGGAGAGGCTGGACCAGTTTGTGTTGTTTTCTCTCTAGCAGTGGAAGCTGAGGGAAGATCTGCTGGAAGATTACAACGTTATGAGAGGAGTAGATAGAGCAGACAGCTGGTACCATTTTCTAATACTGGAGGACGCGCACTCAAGTTGAGGGGAGATGAGTTCAAAGTCAAAGTAAAATTTATTGTCAAGATACATATATGTCAGAGATAGGAATGGTAAAGGAAGGAAGACACTGCAGGGCCTGGTGCTAGGGGCTGATGCAATAGGAGCATTTAAGAGGCTCTTTGATTAGCACATGGATGTAAGAAAAATGGAGGGTTATGGAATGTGTAGGAGGGAAAAGTTAGATTTATCATAGGTTTATACACTGTAGGCTGGCACAACTTTGTGGTCCGAAGGGCCTGTGCGGTGTTGTACTGTTCTATATTCTGTGTTCTATGTTCTTCGTACAGTGTCCAGGAGACACGTATTGCCCAAGAACTCCCAATCTTACTCCAAGGCAACGAACAAGCAAAAGCTTAACATGCTTCCAGGGTTTCCCTCACCCTGGCTCTACTTAAATGGGGTGAGTTATTTTAAATGGGTTAAATTCTGTAAGGTGCCTCGGATGTGATTGGTATCCCTGCGTATTATTTCAGGCTTCTCTTCCTGCCTAACAGGATTTTGAAAGCATTGGAGCTGCCTAGAATTTCTGTAAGGGTTCACAGCCTTTGAGTTGCTCAGGTGCACCCCAGTGAAGGCAGGACTGGACTGGGGAGCCTCAGGGGGCTTTCTGCTGCGCTCAGCTGTACTCTCCGCACATGCTCAGTGTGTTGCCAAGGGAAAAGCAGATTCTTATTTGCATGAATGAAGCACCTTTAACTCTTTATTGGCAAATTTCGTTCATGATAAAACCCAAACATCGTCATAATGTCATAGAACACCCTAGCACAGAAACAGGCCCTTTGGTCCATCTAGACATCTGCTGAACTACTAGTCTGCATAGTCCCATTGACCTGCACCTGCACCTGGACCATAGTCCTCCATATCCCTCACATCTACGTACCTATGCAAACTTCTCTTAAATATTGATATCAAACCCACATCTGCTGGCAGCTCGTTCCACCATCCCACCACCCTCTGAGTGAAATGGATCCCCTTAAACCTTTCACCTTTTACTTTTAACCCATGGTCTCCTAACCTCAGTGGGAAAAGCCTGCTTGTGTTTACCCTATCTATACCTCTCATAAAACCCTTACCCTACCTCGGCAACGAAACACTACAGACCACCTCTTGCACTCCAATGGACATCTCTGAGTTTCTTTTTGCAGTAGCGTCTTGTTTTGCACAGTCTTTTTCTTGATAGTTTGGTATGATCTATGTATAACTTGTACATTTTTATGTTCTGTGTGTTGTCTGTGCCTATGTCCATGCTGTAAGCAAGTATTTCATCATACCCATAACTTACTGTATCTGTGTACGTAACAGTAAGTTTGAGCTGACTCAGTATAATTGAAATTATCTTTAGATAGTATCCCTCATAGTCTTTCTTTCACCTTATCTGTGGTCTCTTGCAATGTGTAGATAGATACTTTATTCATCCCCATGGGGAAATTCAACTTTTTTTTCCAATGTCCCATACACTTGTTGTAGCAAAACTAATTACATACAATACTTAACTCAGTAAAAAAATATGATATGCATCTAAATCACTATCTCAAAAAGCATTAATAATAGCTTTTAAAAAGTTCTTAAGTCCTGGCGGTTGAATTGTAAAGCCTAATGGCATTGGGGAGTATTGACCTCTTCATCCTGTCTGAGGAGCATTGCATCGATAGTAACCTGTCGCTGAAACTGCTTCTCTGTCTCTGGATGGTGCTATGTAGAGGATGTTCAGAGTTTTCCATAATTGACCGTAGCCTACTCAGCGCCCTTCGCTCAGCTACCGATGTTAAACTCTCCAGTACTTTGCCCACGACAGAGCCCGCCTTCCTTACCAGCTTATTAAGACGTGAGGCGTCCCTCTCACATACATGTCTCACATACATGGTCTCACATAGAGACCAGCTCTCACATACAGGGTCACGGAGAGAAACACAGCAGGGGGACAGGCCCTCTGGGGCATCCAGTCCACACCAACCACCAACTCATGAGACAATCTGCAGATGCAACACACACAGAATGCTGGAGGAACTCAGCAGGTCAGGCAGGCAGCATCTACAGAAAAGAGTAAACGGTCGATGTTTCGGGCTGAGGCCCTTCATCAGGGCAGGTGCCTCTCTCAAATCTCCTCTCCAGTTTCTCTATCCCAAGAACAACAACCTTGGCTTCTCCTGGCTAACCTTGTGAAATCCCTCTCCCTGATAACCATTCCTCTGAATCATGGGTATTACAATTGGTTTATTACTGTCACATGTAATAAGATACATTGAAAAGCTTGGCCTGCATAGTGTCTGTACAGATCAAATCATTACACAATGCTTAGAGGTGGAACAAGGTAAAGCAATAACAAAGCAGAATAGAGTGTGACAGCTACAGAGAAAGTGCAGTGCAGGTAGACATTAAAGTGAAAGACTGTAACGAGGTAGCCTGTGAGGCTAAGAGTCCATCTTATCATATAAGGGGTCTGTTCAAGAGTCTGATAATAGTGGAATAGCAACTCCCTGAGCCTGGAGATACGTGCCTTCAGGCCTTTGTATCTTCTCGTCCGATGGGAGGAGGAGAAGAGAGAATGTCCAGGGTGGGAGGGGGCTTTAATTATGCTGGTTTCTTTACCGAGGCAGGGAGAAATGTAGACAGAGTCCACAGAGGGGAGGCTGGTTCCTGTGACATGCAGAGCTATCCACAATTTTCTGCAGCTTCTTGCTGTCACAGGCAGAGCAGCTGCCATACCAAGCCGTGATAGGATGGATGGATAGGATGGTTTCTATGGCGCATCAACATGTCTACCACAACTCGACGACTGAGATTCGAGTAACTCAGGGACTGCTGATCTTAGAGGGTGAATAATTTCCGCAACAGTCTTTCCATCAAGGAACTAGTTGGATGTGAGACAGAGTGTGGTGACTTCATACATAGGAAATCTGGATGGGAAGTAAATACAAGATAAGATTTATTAGTTACATGTACATCAAAATATGTGGTGAAATGAGCCTTTTGCATTAACAACCAACACAGTCTGAGGGTGGGCTGGGGCCAACTTGTAAGTGTTGCCATGGTAGCATAGCGATTAGCACGATGTCATTACAGCTCAGGAGGGGGGGTGTTTAATTCCAGCACTGTCTGTAACGAGTTCTCCCATGGGTTTCCTCTGGGTACTCTAGCTTCCTTCCACAGTCCAAAGACGTACTTGGTTTGTAGGTTAATTGGTCTGTGTAAATTGTCCTGTGATTAGGCTATAGGGGGGTTGCTAGGTGCTGCGGCTCATTGGGCTGGAGGGGCCTGTTTTGCACTTTACCTCTATCCAAATAAAAACAGTAGCATGCCCACAACGTTCAGAAGGGCACACAGCCAATGTACAATGAGACAGACAGAAGATCCTACAATCTAAAAACACGCTTATGTTTAAATAATCTGATCTCAAAGGTGCTGATTGGACTTTAAGTACAGGCCAGAGATATCCACCCCACCCCCCATTATTCAAAGCTGTGTCTTGCGATCCTTTGTATCCACACAAAGCTCTGGTTTAATGTTTCTTCTAGAAGACAGCACCTCCACCAGTGCAGCATTTTCTTGGTATTACATGGGAGGGTTCATCGAGTTTATTGAGCTAAAATCTCTGGAGCGCATCGTGAACTCAAAATGTTCGGACTCCGTCGTGCCTGCTGTAGCTCCTGTGTGATTCCTGGCAAACCAGACAGGAGTAGGAAGGTCTTGGAAGTCACCAATCAACTCAGGTCTAGGGCACGTTGAAACAGTATCTAACTCTGGCCAAAATGATCTTCAAAGTTCAAAATTCACAATAAATTTATTATCAAGGTATGAATACGTCACCGTGTACTGTACCAGCCTGAGATTCATTCTCCTGCATTCACCAAAGAACAAACAAATACAATAGAATCAGTGAAAAATTACACACAGGCAATGTGCAAAGGAACACAAACTGCGAAAATACAAAAAAAGCAATAATAAATAAATAAGTACATAAATAATACTGAGAAGATGAGTCGTAGAGTCCTTGAAGGTGAGTTCACTGGTTCTTTTTAGTGATCAATTCAGTGCTGAGGTGAGCGAAGTTATCCATACTGGTTCAGTTGTCTAATGGTTGAAAGGTAATCACTGTTCCTGAACCTGGTGGTGTGGAACCCAAGGCTCCAGTATCTTCTTCCCAATGAAGTTGTGAAGCACTCTGCACCTCCCTTTAGCACTTGTCATCAGTGTCACCCAAGGAACGTAGCTGAAAGAAGAGAAATGACTAATAGCAGCTCACCTTGTTGGAGCTCATTCCAAAAGGACTAGAGCATGAAAGCAAGGATGTAAGGCTGAGGCTTTATAAAGCATTGGTTTGACCGCGTTCAGAGTATTGTGAGCAGTTCTGGGCCCCATACCTAAGGAAGGGTGTCATTGGAGGGGGGTCCAATGATCCTAGGAATGAAAGGGTTAATGCATAAGGAGCATGTGATGACTCTTGGCACACACTCACTGGAGTTTTAGAAGAATGAATCAGAATCAGGTTTATTATCGCCGGCATGTGACGTGAAATTTGAGATCTTGTGGTAATGTGCTGAACATTGAAAGGCCCAGACTCTATGGACAGAGAAAAGATGTTTCCAGCAGTGGGGGAGTCTGGAACCAGAGGACCCAGACTCCAAATACAAGGACATCCCTTTAGAACAGAGATGCGGAGGGATTTCTGTAGCCAGAGGGACGTGGATCTGTTGCTTTCTCTGCCACAGACGGGTCATATTTAAAGCAGTTTTTTAGGTTCTTGATTAGTAAGGGCCGCAAAGGATATGGGAAAGAGAATGGGGTTGAGAGGGAAAATAAATCAGCCATGATTAAATATTGGAGCAGAATCAGTAGGCTGAATATGGTCTAATTTTGCTACTATGTCTTATGTCGTATACAACTTGATGCCAACAGACAAGATCCAAGATGGCACTTGGGCTTGAGTCTGTTGAGCTGCTATGGAATGACAAGTCACATAAATGAAATTACTTATAACTAAAACAAAGTGACAGCCGTTCAGAGGACTGCCTTGTGGGGCTTGCTTTCCATTAGCATTCACAGCAGAGCAGCCCTGAATGGGTCCTTTGTGCCTGACATATGTTAGTCCCTACCGTCTGTTTTATTGAAAGGCATGCTGACTTGCTTCAAATCAGTGCCAAGTCCAAGCATTTCCTTCATTGACTAACTGCTTCCATTTTCAGATGTAGAAGTGGGTATTAATTGTCAGTCTCGCCTGGGGCAAACATAGTTTGCAAACTGTGTCAGAATCCTGTATTAGAATGGAAGGATTTTAAATAAGACAGGTAAATTCTTAAAGGTAATGATTAGCTAATTCTTAAAGTCGGGTGACGTGGTAACGTAGTGGTTATTACAAAGCCTTACAGCACCTGCTGTAAGACCAGGGTTCGATCCCCCTCTGCTCTTTATAAAGAGTTTGTACCTTCTCCCCATGACCGCGTGGGTTTCCTCTGGGTGCTTCGGTTTCCTCCTACAGTCCAAAGACGTACGGTTAAGTTGTGGGCAAGCTCGAAGCATGACAACACTTGCAGGCTGCCTCCCGCGCAGTACTCACAGATTGGATTTGACACAAGCAACGCATTTCACTGCATATGCTGATGCACAGGTGTTAAATAAAGCAAGTTTTTAATTTCATCTTTAGCTTTATTTGTTGCATGTACATCGAAACATACAGTGAAGAAACGTTGTTTGCGTCAATGACCTGAGGATTGTGCTGGGGGCAACTCACAAGCGTCCCCATGCTTCCAGCGCCATCACTGCAAGCCAACAACTTACTAGCCCCTTGTCTTTTGGAACGTAAGGGGAAACTGGAGAACACAGAGGTCACGGGGATAAAGTACAGACTCCTTACAGGCAGAGGAAGTAACAACCCCCCGATTACTGACACTGTGAAGTGTTACACCGATCGCTACATTACCATCTTGTCCTGCTATAAAGAGATGATTACGTTCCTATAAATATGGAAGGACTATGGTTGTTGACAAAATTCTTACTGGGTTTCATAAACTCGATAGTGTACTGATGATTATTCCCTGCCTGGGCCGTCTTAAACTAAGGGTTACAGCCTCAACGTAAGGGGTCAATCACTTAAGTAAAAGGATGGTGAAACGGAGGAAGTTTCTATCCGAGGGCTTTCTTTTTAAATTAACATGATTCTTTACGGTGTAAAGAGTAGGGTTAATGAGTTGTGGACATGTTTTGTTGGCACACTTGCAGTCTGCACCCAATAGATGCTCGGACTGTGTTGGTTGTCGATGCAAATGATGCATTTCACTGTATGTTTTGATGTTTCAAAATACATGTGACAAATAAAGCCAATATTGACTCTTAATCTTAAATCAAGGCACTTCACTGCCACCTGTTCAAATTTGCCCCAAAATAATCAAGACCACCAGTTTCTTCTCCGTTCATGAGTGGGGAATGTTGCTGACTCCCCGCCAGCCGTATGGGTTAATGAGCTATTTGACATGAGTGGTAACGGTGCTATGGTTTAAAATGAAACTGAATGCATTTCCATATGATATTGAGAATATAAAATATGCTTGCACCGTGTTTACTCTTTTGTATATTTTTCAAAGCTTCAACCTACATTTATTATCAAAGTGCAGTGTTTATAAAAAGTTATAAAAAGTATTCACCCACCCTCTCATTGTTTTCATATTTTATTGTTTTATAACATTGAACCAGAGTGGGTTTAATTTGGCTTTTTTGACACTGATCAACAAAAAAAAACAGACTTTTCCTTGTCAAAGTGAAAACAGATCTCTATAAAGCGATCTAAATTAATTACAAATATAAAACACAATTAACTTAGATCATTTGGTAGCGATCTGTTTTCACTTTGTCATGAAAGAGTCTTTTCCTGTTGATCAGCATCAAAAAAGCCAAATGAAATCCACTGTGATTTAGTGTCGTAAAACATGAAAAGTTCCGCGGGGGGGTGAAAACATTTTGCGGGCACTGTATTTATGCAGTATACAACCCTGAGATCCGTTTCCTCACAGGCAGCCACGAATCAAAGAAACCGCATAGAACCCGCCTGAAGTAAAACTCCACACAACAGAGAGCATCAAACACCCAATGCAAAAAAAAAGAATGAATCGTGCATACAAAATGCGAGCAAATAGCGCGGCAAACATTAAACATCCTCAGAATGCAGGGGCACGCAGAGTCACCGAGTGTGGCTCCAGGCTACAGCCACAGAGCCAATTCCACGCCGGAGCGCCTCAGTCAGATCGCGCAAGTAATAAAGAGTAAACAAAAGCACGTGGAGCGTGGACGAAAGCAAGTCCACAGCCGCGTTAAACATTAAACGTCCCGTGAAAATGAGCCCACAGCCACATGCCGCTGAGGGGGATCAAACCTTACTGAGTGGGACCCGAGACAGCAGCGGGAGGGAGAGGTTGGTCAAGAGCAGGCAGATGGCACTCAACACCCATTCGTTATCCACTCTCGTCCTCGTTTAATTTTAATCTTGCACGGAGCAGTCGACCCCGGGTTCACAGGTAATCGTTTATTATTACTATTATTAAAATTTACTGTTGAAAAAGGACTTTGGGATGGGAGATGAATGCTAGCAATAAATGAGTGAGCGAATCCTTAACGCCGAGCCCCGGTGGCTACTTCTGACAGGACAAAGGTTACAGAGAGCTAGCTGTGTTTTGCTTGACATGAGGAAGGTTCTCAGCCCTCAACGTAGCTGTTTACTCATTTTTATAAATGCTGCCTGACCTGCTGCGTTCTTCCAGTATTTTGTGTGTGCTATTCTGGATTTCCAGCATCTGCAAAATCTCTTGTGTTGGTGTTTATGGTGGCCAGAGAGATTGATGACCTTCAGAATCTCAATCATCTTATCACTTTGAACGCTCACACTGCAGAACACGGTTCACCTTCCACGCTGCGGCCTTAAGCATCCAGACTTTCTATGAATGCCAGCGCTGCGGGCACCTTACAATATTATTGCTGTAAATTTATCGCTTGTTGAAATTATTCTCAAAAATACAGAATATCTACGTGATTTATTCCAGTAGAATGTGATAGTATTTCAGTAATTGGTAGTCAGTCCAAGGATATCAAATGGGCACAACGTCTTATAGACAAAGCAAACTAGATGGTGAAGTCTGATAGACACAGCATATCCAACACACAGCAAGCCAAACTTCTCTTTCTACCCTACAGTCACCAACAAAAACATAAGAGATTCTGCTGATGCTGGAAATCCACAGCAACACATGCAAAGTGCTGGAGGAACTCAGCAGGTCGGGCAGCGTCAATAGACATTTCAGGCTGAGGCCCTCCATCGGGACTGGAAAGCAAGGGGAAAGAAGCTAGTAAAAGGTGGGGGGGGGAGGGGATTGAATACAAGGTGGCAGGTGAGGGGGTGGGGGGACGGGGGAATGAAGTGAGAAGCTGAGAGATGAAACTGGCCTGAAGAAGAGGGAACCTGATTGGAGAGGGAAGTGGACCATGGGAGAAAGTCACCCACAGCACTCTATAAGGACAATTAGGTGGCACAATAGCATCATGCTTTATGGCACCAATGACCAGGGTTCAATTCCCACCACTGCCTGTAAGAAGTTTGTACGCCCTCCCCGTGTCTGCCTGGGTTTCCTCCAGGTGCTCCGGTTTCCTCCATAGTCCAAAGACGTACTGGTAGGTAGGTTAATTGGTCATTGTAAATTGTCCCCTGATTGGGCTGAGATTAAATCTAGGGGTTGCTGGGTGGCTTTGTTGCCTGGACGTTGAAAGCAGGCCCAAGTGCAGGACTCCAACACGTAGGTAGCATTTACAGAAGAGAGTTTATTAATAGTTGCAAGGAAGGCCGGGAAGCGAGGATTAGATGCTTACGTGAACGTTGGAAACAACCTGGGGGAGCCTGGACCCGAAGCTTGGTCATGGAGCCTGGACTTGAACTTGAACACGGAATCTGGACTTGGACGCAGAGTCAACAGACCGGACCGTGACAGTACCCCCCCCCCCAATGGGAGCCTCCAGGCAATCCAACAGGCTTGGCTGGATTGTCAACGACCCGGGCGGGTGGAAGGGGTTTGGAGGAGGCCACAACGACTGATAGACACAGGTCCCTCATTTGTGAAAGTCAGTGAATGCTTTTCTTGCTCAATTGGTGACAGTTCCTTAATCCCAGCTCAAGGGTATAATTTAGTTCTTAACAACACATTGGCTTCTTCTAATTGATGGTGTAATTGCACAATTTTCTCATTTGATACCTGGGAGCTCTTAGTCACTCTCATCAAACCTACAGGTTGCTTGCTGGACGGAATTCCAGTAGGAGGCTCTGGTTAGTGAGAGGTTGTAAGACAGTGTTTGTGTCCGCTGGGTCCGTGTTTGGCTGGACCGTTCTGTTGCCTGGATGTTGCAAGCGGACTCCGACACGTAGGTAGCATTTACAGAAGAGAGTTTATTAATAGTTGCAAGGAAGGCCGGGAAGCGAGGATTAGATGCTTACGTGAACGTTGGAAACAACCTAGGGGAGCCTGGACCCGAAGCTTGGTCATGGAGCCTGGACTTGGGCTAGAACACGGAATCTGGACTTGGACTTGGACACGAAGCCGGGACTCGGATTTGAACATGTAGTTTGGACTTGGGCTTGAACACAGAGTTTGGACTTGGACACGGAACCAGGACTCGGACTTGGACACGGAGCCAGGACTCGGACTTGGACACGGAACCAGGACTAGGACTCGGACACGGAGCCGGGACTCGGACTTGGACACGGAACCAGGACTCGGACACGGAGCCGGGACTCGGACTTGGACACGGAACCAGGACTCGGACTTGGACACGGAGCCGGGACTCGGACTTGGACACGGAACCAGGACTCGGACTCGGACACGGAGCCGGGACTCGGACACGGAGCCAGGACTCGGACTTGGACACGGAACCAGGACTCGGACTTGGACACGGAACCAGGACTCGGACTTGGACACGGAACCAGGACTCGGACACGGAGCCGGGACTCGGACTTGGACACGGAACCAGGACTCGGACACGGAGCCGGGACTCGGACTTGGACACGGAACCAGGACTCGGACACGGAACCAGGACTCGGACTTGGACACGGAGCCGGGACTCGGACTTGGACACGGAGCCTGGACTCGGACTTGGACACGGAGCCTGGACTCGGACTTGGACACGGAACCAGGACTAGGACTTGGACACGGAACCGGGACTCGGACTTGGACACGGAACCAGGACTCGGACTTGGACACAGAGTTTGGACTCAGACTTGGACACGGAACCAGGACTAGGACTTGGACACGGAACCAGGACTCGGACTTGGACACGGAGCCGGGACTCGGACTTGGACACGGAGCCGGGACTCGGACTTGGACACGGAGCCTGGACTCGGACTTGGACACGGAGCCTGGACTCGGACTTGGACACGGAACCAGGACTCGGACTTGGACACGGAACCAGGACTAGGACTTGGACACGGAACCAGGACTCGGACTTGGACACGGAACCAGGACTCGGACTTGGACATGGAACCAGGACTCGGACTTGGACACGGAACCAGGACTCGGACACGGAGCCGGGACTCGGACTTGGACACGGAACCAGGACTCGGACTTGGACACGGAACCAGGACTCGGACACGGAGCCGGGACTCGGACTTGGACACGGAGCCTGGACTCGGACTTGGACACGGAGCCTGGACTCGGACTTGGACACGGAGCCTGGACTCGGACTTGGACATGGAACCAGGACCAGGACTTGGACACAGAGCCTGGACTCGGACTTGGACACGGAACCTGGACTCGGACTTGGACACGGAACCAGGACTCGGACTTGGACACAGAGCCTGGACTAGGACTTGGACACGGAACCAGGACTAGGACTTGGACACGGAACCAGGACTCGGACTTGGACACAGAGCCTGGACTAGGACTTGGACACGGAACCAGGACTAGGACTTGGACACGGAACCAGGACTCGGACTTGGACACGGAGCCGGGACTCGGACTTGGACACGGAACCAGGACTAGGACTTGGACACGGAGCCGGGACTCGGACACGGAGCCGGGACTCGGACTTGGACACGGAGCCTGGACTCGGACTTGGACACGGAACCTGGACTCGGACTTGGACACGGAGCCGGGACTCGGACACGGAACCGGGACTCGGACTTGGACACGGAGCCGGGACTCGGACACGGAACCAGGACTCGGACTTGGACACGGAGCCGGGACTCGGACTTGGACACGGAGCCGGGACTCGGACTTGGACACGGAGCCGGGACTCGGACACGGAACCAGGACTCGGACTTGGACACGGAACCAGGACTCGGACTTGGACACGGAACCAGGACTCGGACTTGGACACAGAGCCTGGACTAGGACTTGGACACGGAACCAGGACTAGGACTTGGACACGGAACCAGGACTCGGACTTGGACACGGAGCCGGGACTCGGACTTGGACACGGAACCAGGACTCGGACTTGGACACAGAGTTTGGACTCAGACTTCGACATGGAACCAGGACCAGGACTTGGACACGGAGCCTGGACTCGGACTCGGAGTCAACGGACCAGACCATGACAGGCTCGAAGGACCAGAAGGGCCCAACTCTGCACTTTATCTTAGTAAATAAATCAAAGGTTCATGAAAAAAATAAGAACAGAGAAGGGAAACCGAAAATTCTCAACCACATTGGCTATTTCCTTCACCACAGATGCTGTCTTGGCCTGAGTGCTTCCAGCATTTTTGGCTTCTATTTCGGTCTTAAAGCATGCACCTTGTGGTCCCAGTGCAACCACGGAGGATACAGCACGCATTAATTTGCTTCCCCCCTCCCCACGACCAACCATCCAGACAGTCCTTCCAGGTGAAGCAACCGTTCACTTGCATTTCCGCCAGTCCCAGGTATTGCGTTTGCGGCCTCCTCTGCACAAAACAAAAACCAAATGCAAATTGTGTGATTGCTTTGCAGAGCAGCCCTGTGCAGTCCACATTAAGCTGAACACACAGGGAAGGAGAACTGAAAACTAGACAGCACAGGCTTCAGATGTGAGAAGAAGAATAGGCCTTAACTCGGCAGTGGAGTTATCGGGGCACCATCATGGCGTTGTTTCCACAGCAAGCTATTCTTCTTTTTGCGAGGCCGAGCTGCTAGCTCAACACTCAGCCCAACTTGCATTCAAACTCGGGAACCTTCGCTCCGGAGTCCGGCACCGATATTATCGCACCACCAAGTGGGACTTAAGAAGAGAGGTGAAAGATCTAAAAGGGACGTAAGGGAGCAACTTGTTCACATAAGGGGTGGTGCATATATGGAATGAACTCCCAGAGAAAGTGGTTGAGGCAGATATAATAATGTACAAAAGATATTTGGATAAGTACATGGATAGGAGGGGTTTACAGGGATACAGGCCAAACAAATGAGACTAGCATGGGACTAGTACCATGGTCAGTTGGGCTGAAAGACCAGTTTCACTGCCATATCACAGTGACTCTTTCAATGCCTGTCACCTTAATGCCCCAGCCCACTCTCACTCTGACCTCTCTGTCTCTGTGGCCCCCTGAAGCCCAACCTAACCCTGAGGAACATCTCATCTGGGCACCCTGAAGCATTTGGGACTCCATAATGAATTCAACACATTCAGATCTTTTTCCTTTTCTGTTTGCTTCAGAACACATCAGTTCTGCTGTAAGGTTATGCATCTGCTATTTAAACTCAGTCAATCTCTCTCCACAGACGCCGACTGATTTGCTGGGCATTCTGAACCCTCCCTTTTCGTTTCAGGCTTCAGCAACATGCTCAGACCGGGATTCAGACGCTTAGCGCTAATACAAAGTGCACTGTGACATGCTACATTTGCGCCAGAAGGTGTGGTGACATTTGCGGGCTGCCCCCAGCGCGTCCTTGGGTCATTAGGTTGTTAACACAAACAACACATTTCACTCTATGTTTCGATGTGTATGTGATAAAAATCTGAATCTACTTGCTAGAAGAGAATAAGATTATAAGATCTAATTACATATACATGTATTCTGTATGTACATATAATTTTGTTTGGTTGTGTTTTTACTAATATTCTGTATGCGAAGACTAGACCTCAAAGCCGCGTTGTTGCCTAGCGGATGTTGGGGCATTGGGGCAGGTCGACAGCTGATACTGGTGGGCTGGGGGAGGGGGAGGGTCAGGACTATATACATGCATATTCTGCATCGCTATATTTTACTGATATTCTGCACGGGTTTATCGACTTGACTAGGCATCAAGCCGTGGTGTCAAGGGAGGAGGGCGGCATCACAACTCTTCATTCCGATAATGTGTTCTAGCACCTTGACCGCAAGAGTAACACTTTATCATTTAGATGTTTTTGTTAGTATTCATGTATGGTTGAATGACAATTAAACTTGAAATTGAAATTGAAAGAAGAATAGATAGGGTAAACAGCCAGAGACTCTTATTCCCCCCACCCCAAGTAGCTAATACAAGAGGGGGAGGGCTTAATTTTAAGGTGATTGGAGGAAAATTATAGGGGGGGATGTCAGAGGTAGGTTTTGTACACAAAGTCAAGTCAAGTCAAGTCAAGTCACATTTTATTGTCATTTTGACCATAACTGCTGGTACAGTACACAGTAAAAATGAGACAACGTTTTTCAGGACCATGGTGCTACATGAACAATACAAAAACTACACTGAACTACGTAAACCAACACAAAAACTACACTAGACTACAGACCTACCCAGGACTGCATAAAGTACACAGAACAGTGCAGGCATTACAATAAATAATAACAAACACAAAGTACACTGCAGATGCTGGGGTCAAAACAACACGCACAACACGCTGCAGGAGCTCAGCAGGTGGGGCGGCATCCGTGGAAACGAGCAGTCAATGTTTCAGCTCTTGGCCCGAAACGTTGACTGCTCATTTCCATGGATGCTGCCCGACCTGCCGAGTTCCTCCAGCGTGTTGTGCGTGTTACAATAAATAATAAACAAGTCAACAAGCACAGCAGAGGGCAGTAGGTTGGTAGTCCGATGGCTCGGGGGAAATTCTGTTACATAAATAAACAGCCGAATGGCGGCGTCTGGGATTCCATCCGTTTCTGTCCTCGCACCGAGTATTTCGTTGCCACAGATGTAGTCCAATCTAATGTCCATTGGAGAGCAGAATGGATGGGAGAGCTGGCCAGCTAGGGCTTGCTTTTCTCCTGGCACGGACTCCTGCCCGCTCGCCTCGCTTCCGCTTCCTCGCACACCGCTCACGATGTCCCCACCTCCGGCCCCCGGCGTCAGGCGACTCCCAGGACTGCAGGCCCGATTCCCTCAGCAAGCCGAGGTCACGCAATCCAACCAGCGGATTTTCATGAAGGTTTGTTTTTGGGCGACCTCTGTATTGTAGCAGTATCTGGCGATGGTAGATAGTGGCTCTGTTGTCCATTGCCCTAAACCCTAATTGTGCCTTAAAATTAAATTTAAAAACTACATTAAAGTAGCACCAGATCTGAAAGGCCGCGTGCCGCGCCGCCTACAGTGGGTGTGTGGAACACTGCTGACCGGGTGGCGGCAGAGGCAGATACATTAGGGACATTTGAGGGTCTCTTAGATAGGCACATGGATGATAGAAAAATGGAGGGCTATGTGGGAGGGAAGAATTAGATTGAACTTGGAAAAGGCTGGCTCAACATCACGGAATGAAAAGCCTGAACTGTTCTGTTCTGTGTTCTATGTTCCAGGTTCCACATTCTATGTTCAATATTCTATGTTCTACAGTATGTTCTGTGCTCTCCTCATATCTAATGTCCTGTAATCCAGGCAGTATCCTGTTGAACGTGCCCTGCAAAGCCTTCACATGCTTCCCGTAAAAACACTTGCGCAGTAAATTCCTTTAAACTTTCCCATTCCACCCAAAACCTCTGCATTCTAGTATTTAAAGATTGGCTTTATTTGCCACATTGAGGCATACAGTGAAATGCGTCACTTGCGTCAATGACCAACACAGTCCAAACACGTGCTGGGGACAGCCCACAAGCGTGGGCATGATTCCAGCAGCAAAACAGCATGTCCACAACTTACAAACCCACAAGTCTTTGGACATTTCCATCCTGTGAAAAACACTCTATCTACCTACCTGTGCCTCTGATACTGTTAGCATGATCCAGTTGCGTGGGAACTTGCTACGAGAAGGATATTGATGGGTGGAGGTGGATGAGAAAACCAGAGTAGTAGAGGGGAAAAAGGCCTTAAGAGGCTGAAGAGGGAAGGTAAAGCATCTCTGGTGGTGACATCACATTTAGAAGGTGTCAACAATTATAGATGATAATGGTGTTTATTGGGGCAGATGGTGGAGCCAGACCCACTGTGGTAATGAGCTTTGAGAGCTTAGTTGTGATGTGCATCAACTCTAACCTCAGAAATTACCTGGATTGAGATTCAAGGACGAGGACATCCCTTTAGAACAGAGATGAGGAGGAATTTCTTCAGCCACAGGGTGGTGAGCTGGTGGAATTCATTGCCACACACAGCTGAGGAGGTCAACTCATTGGGTATATTTAAAGTGGAGGTTGATAGATTCTTAATTAGTAAAGGTGTCAAAGGTAGTAGGGAGAAGGCAGAAAAAAACTGTTCTGTGTTTCACGAAGACATGGAGAAATGACATAAGTAGAAAAATGGAGGAGGTCCTAAAGAAGGAACTTAAGGTAGGTAGAAAGCTAAAAAGCAGGGCCTCCAGGGTAGCAATCTCTGGAGTGCTGCCTGTGCCACGTGCCAGTGAGGGTTAGAATAGGATGATTTGGAAGATGAATGTGTGGCTGCGAAACTGGTGCAAGGGACTGGGTTTCAGATTTCTGGATTATTGGGATCTTTTCTGGGGAAGGTATGACATGTACAATAGGGATGGGTTACACCTGAACCCAGCGGGGACCAATATCCTTGCAGCACGAGTGAATCTGCAGATGCTGGAAATAAATAAAAACACAAAATGCTGGCAGAACTCAGCAGGCCAGACAGCATCTATGGGAGGAGGTAGTGACGTCGTCATCACTACCTCCTCCCATAGATGCTGTCTGGCCTGCTGAGTTCTGCCAGCATTTTGTGTTCTTATCAATATCCTTGCAGGCATGTTTGCTAGTATAGTTAGGTCCAGTTTAAACTAATTTGGCGGGAAACCGAGTGACAGGGCTGAGGAGAGGGCAGCTGGTACACAAGCAGAGGCAGTGTGTAGTGAGACTGTCAGGTTGGACAAGCAGTCAGTGAGATGAGTTGCAGTGAAATAGGGGGACAAAATTGAAAAGGGTGATGAATACAGGACTGAAGGTGTTATATTTGAATGCACGCAGTATACAGAATAAGGTAGATGATCTTTTAGCACAATTAGAGATTGGTAGGTGTGACGTTGTGGGCAATCACTGAGTTGTGGCTGAAAGAAGATTATAGTTGGGAGCTTAACGTCCAAGGACACACATCGTGTTGAAATGACAGGCAGGCAGGCAGGCAGAAGGGTTGGGGTGGCTCTGCTGCTAAAAAAAAAAATTAAATCAAATCCTTAGAAAGAAGTGATACAGGATTGGAGATGTAGAATTGTTGTGGATAGAGTTAAGAAACTGCAAGGGTAAGAAGACTCTGATCAGAGTTATATATAGGACAGTATCCAGGATGTGGGCTACAAATTACAACAGGAGATAGAAAATGCATGTCAAAAGGGCAAAGTTACAATAATCATGGGGCACTTCAGTATGCAAGCAGATGGGGAAAATCAGGCTGGTGCCAGTTCTTGGTCTCACAAGAGAGGATTTATATAGTGCCTATGAGAAGGTTGCGGTTGAACCCAATAGGGGAGCAGCTATTCTGGATTGGGTGTTGCATAATGAACCGAATTTGATTAGGGAGCTTAAGGTAAAGAAACCTTTAGGAGGCAGTGATCATAACATGGTAGAATTCACCATGCAATTTGAGAGGGAGAAGCTGAAGTCAAACGTATCAGCATTACAGTGGAGTAAAGGGAGTTACAGAGGTATCAGTGAGGAGCTGGCCAACAATGATTGGAAGGGCAACAGGTACAACACGCTGGAGGAACTCAGCAGGTCGGGCAGCATCTGTGGAAACGAGCAGTCAGCGTTTCGGGCCGAGACCCTTCGTCAGGACTGAAGAGGGAGGGGGGCAGGGGCCCTATAAAGAAGGTGGGGGGAGGGTGGGGAGGAGAAGGCTGGTAGGTGCCAGGTGAAAAACCAATCAGAGGAAAGATCAAGGGGTGGGGGAGGGGAAGCAGAGAGGGGATAGGCAGGAAAGGTGAAGAAGGAATGTAAGGGGAAAGCACTATGTGTATTAGAAGGCAGAATCATGAGAGAGGTGATAGGCAGCTGGAGGAGGAGGCAGAGTGAAACTGGGATGGGGGAAGGGGGAGGAAGGTAATTACCAGAAGTTGAAGAATTCAATGTTCATGCCAAGGGGCTAGAGACTACCCAGACGGTATGTGAGGTGTTGCTCCTCCAATCTGAGTTTGGCCTCATCATGGCAGTAGAGGAGGCCATGTATGGACATATCCGACATATGGACTGCTCATTTCCACGGATGCTGCCCGACCTGCTGAGGTCCTCCAGCGTGTTTTACGTGTTGCTTTGACCGCAGCATCTGCAGTGTACTTTGTGTTTAATGATTGGAAGGAGATATTTGCAGGGATGACAACAGGGCAGCGATAGCTGGAGTTTCTGGGAGCAATTCAGAAGGTGCAGGATAGATACATCCCAAATTAGAAGAAGTATTCTAGAGGAAGGATGACACAACTGTGGCTGACAAGGGAAATCAAAGCCAATGTAAAAGCAAAAGAGAGGGCATGTAATAAAAAAAATTGGGAGGTTAGGGAATTGTGAAGCTTTTAAAAACCAACAGAAGACAATTAAAAGGCCATAAGGAGGAAAAAGTTAGCTAGCCAATAATATCAAAGAGGATACCAAAATCTTTTTCGTATGTATAAAGAGAAAAGAGAGAGGCGAGTGGATATTGTACTGTTGGAAAATGATGCTGGAGCGGTAGAAATACGGTACAAAGAAATGGCGGACAAACGGGATAAATATTTTGTGACAGTCTTTGCTGTGGAAGACACTAGCAGCATGCCAATGCCGGAGGTTTGAGAGCATCAGGGGGCAGAGACGAGTGCGGTTGTTACTACTAGGGGGAACGTGCTTGGAAGGCTCAAAGGTCTGAAGGTGGGTAAGTCACCCGGACCAGATGGACTACATTGCAGGGTTCTGAAAGAATCAGCTGAAGAGATTGTGAGAGGCAATAGTACTGATCTTTCAAGAATCACTAAATTCTGGCATGGTTCCAGAGGACTGGAAAATTGCAAATGTCGTTACGCTCCTTAGAAGAATGAGGTGGGGTGATCTCATTGAAAGCTAATTAATGTTGAAAGGCCTCAATAAAGTGAATGTGGAGAGGGAGTTTCCTATAGTGGGGGAGTCTCAGACAAAGGACACAACCTCAGAACAGGGTGTTACCCATTCAGAACAGAGATGAGGAGGAATTTCTTTAGTCAAAGGGTGGTGAATCTGTGGAATTCATTGCCACATACTGCTGTGGAGGCCAAATCATTGTGTGTATTTAAGACAGAAGTTAACAGATTTGTGATAAGTCTGTGTGTGAAGGGTTACGGGGAGAAGGCAGAAGAATGCGGCTGAGAGGGAAATGGATCCACCATGATCAAATAAATGGCAGAGCAGACTCGATGGGCCAAATAACCTAATGTTGTATGGTCTTATGGCCCGATCGATTCCTCTGCCTATCTCACCAACGAGTCAACACCAGGTTCTATTTCACTGGCTCTCTGCTCTGTTCTGGACTATCTGGATAACTGCATCCATCGACTACCGTTTGGCATTCAATGTTATCATCCTCTCCAAATCTATTACCAAGCTCCTGGTCCTGAGTCTCCGTATCTCCCTTTGCTGCTATTTTCTTGACTTTCTCAGAACCAGATTCGTTTATTTATCACAAGTTACACAAGGACATTCAGTGAAATGTGTCATTTGCATCAACAACCAACACAACCTAAGGATGTGCCAGGGGCGTCAGCAGAGTCACAACGTTCAGCAGAACAACACAAGTAACAACAACAGCAACAGAACAGCAAAACCAAACCAGGCCCCTTCCCTTCAAACCCAAGCTAGACGGTCCCTGGGCCTCTAGCCTCCAGGTTACTCACTGAATTGTATTCATCAGGCTTCTGACGTCCCCGGTGAACTCACAGACTCAGGGTTTTGATCAGGCCCCAACTTCTGGATTTCCAGTTGGCATTCAGTCTTGGGAATCAACAACCAGGAGTCACCAATGGCAGGACACTGTACTCTAGGCCTCATACTTCGGACTCGCCAACTTGTATATCTATGGGGTCTCTGGCCCTCATGCCTCCTGCCCACAGGGACCTCCAATCCCAGGACCTGCTGACCTAGAGTGACATTCTGACTTGGGGGGGGTGGGGTGGTAACCAGCCCTCGTCCACAATATTTGCTGGCCCAACATCCATCGATGGATGTTCTTTGTCGCACATCAACGTCACTGGCTTTCAGATACGGAGTGCAGAGCGGAGGCCTAGACTCCAGCCTGACCTCTAAACCCCCACCTCCCTGTCCCTAAGTCCTAACCTGACCCCTAATTCCCTTCTCTGTATTAAAACTATCACTATGAACATTTTAAAAAAGCAACAAATTCTGAGCCATGACCTCGACAGAGAATACCCCCCCCCCCCCCGTACAACTTAGCACCATCTTGGAAACATTGACAGACCTGAACCAGTACAGATCAGTAACGCATCTTCTCTAACGCATGTACACCTCAGAGGTGCATGATTTGCAACCGCCCCCCCCCCCAACCTCTTTACAGCCACAACGGTGCAACTAAGTGCAGCTGCAATACCATGGCACTGCAGCGGGAACGTTCACCAGTTTCAAACTCCCGGGAGCTCCCGTCACACACAACTTCTCGTGGTCCCAGAATACAACCTGAACTATCAAGAAAGCTCACCAATGCCTCTGCTTTCTGAGGAGTCTGAAGAGAGTTAGACAATGCACAGCAACACTCCAGACCTTCTACGGATTCAAGTTCAAGTTTACTGTCATCAGACTTTTCAGATATACAACCGAACGAAAACAGTGTTCCTCTGGGCACCCACGAAACATGTATCACACGCAGCACGTAAAACAAAGTGCACAGTGGAGAGCGCCCTGTCATCGGTGGAAACTGCAGTGCAGCGGACAGGAGGGCGCTACAACGGGTAGTTAAAACTGCCCAACGGATCACCGGCCCCAGCCTGTCCACCATCAAGGACGTACGGGATGTACAGGAAGGTGCTAAGTTATCAAATTGCATGACGCGTGCCAGTGATAATAAAACCTGATCCGGAAAAGTGCCGGATTAAGGCCAGCAATATCAACGAGGATCCTACACATCCTACTCATGGACTGTTTGCCACACTCCCTTCCGGGAAGATTCTACGCAGCATCCACGCCAGGATCACTAGTCTTGAAACCTGCTACTTCCCCCAAGCCATCGGGCTGATCAACACATTCACCCACTAACCCAACCCACCACCACCACCACATATTCCTCACTTAGCATCACTATGTACATTCAATCATTCTATGTATATAACAGTTACTTGTACACTCTCTTTTATAGGATTGCTTTTATATTTATTGTGTTTTTTTTGGGGGGGGTTGTGTTCTTTCCGCATTTTTGTATTTTTTATGCTGCATTGGATCTGGAGTAACAATCGTTTCATTCTCCTTTACACTCGTGTGCTGAAGTATAACAATCTTGAGTTTTGAATGTATAAATTCGCCGATGACACTAGAATTGTTGGCCAAGTCACAGGTTTGCCTGTGAGTCTGCCTACAGTAGTGAGATAGACATCTGGTTGAGTGAAGCCTTAGTGCTCACTGTCAACAAAGCCAAGGAGTTAATCATTTCCTTCTGGAAGGGAAAGTTGGGACACCAAGTGCCAGTTCTCTTTAGTGGCTCAGAGCTGAGGAGAGATAGCAGATCCTAATTCTCGGACATCAACATCTCAGATGAGCTGTCCTGGGCACAGCACGTAGACATAATGGAGAAAAAGGCATGCCAATGCCTTAACCTCCTGAGATAGGCACGTGAGGAAAGTGGAGGGATATGGTTATTGTGTAGGCAGAAGGAAGTAGTTTAGTTAGCCATTTGCTAATTTAACTGGTACAGCACAACATTGTGGGCAGAAGGACCTGTTCCTCTTCAAAGTTTAAAGTACATTTATTATCGAAGTACATATATGTCACCGTAAGCAACCCTGAGATTCGTTTTCTTGTGGGCATCCTCAATAAATCCAATAACCATATTAGAATCAACGAAAGACCACCTAAAAGGGCGGACAATCAGTGTGCAAAAGACAATAACCAAAATCTGGAATTGGAGCGGTGCTACACCATCATAGGTGTAAAGCAAGCAGATTAGAGGCTAAGCACACAGCCTCTTCTCCAGTGCCCCCACAACCTTTTCACTTCTGACGGTCTCATTGTCTAAATTTAACATATATTGAAGGAGGATTTTTTTTTTTAGCTAATCTACGAAAAATTGTGCATCATGTCAAATCGAAAGAAAAATTGCAAAATCTGTCAACAATTTACTAAAAATTAAAAGCCAGAATTGTGAGGCTGATAATGTATTCATCCCCTTTGTAATTACTACGCTAACTTTCCTCAAAATTTTACCTCACCAACTCACCCAATTTGTTGATGTAGAAAATTGGAGGATCACCTGTTTTTAATGAATTCATAAGAATACTGTAAATACCCCCTGTCCCTTAAGATCCAACAGTATGGTAGAATTTCAACAGACCAAACCAAAATGAAGAAAAAAAGCATTCAAGACAAGTCAGAGAAATTGTAATAGAGGAGCACAGATCTGGGGAAGATATAAGACCATGTCAAAGGCACTGATCATACCTCAGAGCTCAGTGCAGACTTTGAAAAAGTGGAAAATTATGAAACCACAGCCACACTGTCTTGGTCAGGCCCCCCTCTAAACTTTGTCACCGAAGAAGAATGGAACCTGTAAGAGAGGCTACTGTGACACCAACAGTCACTCTGAGGGAGCTGCAGAGGTCAGTGGCTGCAACTGGAGATTGAGTTCATGGCTGCACAAACTCCACGGCCTTGCACAAAAAGGGTATTTATGGAGGAGTGGCAAGAAAGAAGCCCTGGCTAAAAAAAAAAGCATACCTTTGTCCGTAAAGAGTTTTCAAAGCATCACTTGGAAGCTCCTGTAAAGATATGGAAGAGTTTTATGGTTGGATGAGAGTAAAGTGGAACATTTTTGCCTCATCACTAAGTGGTACCTGTGGCATGAATCTAATTCTGTGCATCAGCCGGGTAATACCATCCATACTGTAAGGTGTGGTGGAGGGAGGAGCATCATGCTCTGGGGATGCTTTTCAGCAGCAAGGAATGGAAATCTGGTCAGGATTGATGGGAAGATGAATGCTGCTAAATACAGAGAGATCCTGTTAGCCTCTACCAGAAAGCTTAAACTGGGGAGGAAATTCACCTTTCAGCAGGACAATGACCCAGAGCACTCTGCCAGAGCAACCATGGAATGGCTTCAAATGAATCCTGCAGAGGGACTTGGGAGTCCTTGTGCAGGATTCCCTCAAGGTTAACTTACAGATCGAGTTGGTGTTAAGAAAGGCAAATGCAATGTTAGCATTCATTTCAAGAGGACTAGAATATAAAAGCAAGGATGTAATGTTGAGGCTTTATAAGGCATTAGTTATATGCACTTGCAGTTTTGGGCACCATATCTATGTGCTAGCATTGGAGAGGGTCCAGAGGAGGTTCACGAGAATAATCCCAGGAATGAAGGGGTTAATGTATAAAGAAAGTTTGAAGGCTCTTAGGCCTATGCTCTCTGAAGTTTAGAAAAATGAAAGGGATCTCGTTGAAATATATGGAATACTGAAAGGCCTAGATAAAGTGGATGTGGAGAGGATGTTTTCTGTAGTGGGCGAGTCTAGGACCAGAAGGCACAGCCTCGGAAAATAAGGATGTCCTTTAGAACAGAGATGAGTAGAAATTTCTTTAGCCAGAGGGTGGTGAATTGCTGGAGTTTGTTGCCACAGACAGCTGTGAAGGCCAAATCACTGGGTATATTTATAGTGGAGGTTGACAGGTTCTTGATTAGTAAGGATGTCAAAGGTTTCAGGGAGAAGGCAGGAAAATGGGGTTCAGGGGGAAACAAATTAGTCATACTGAAATGGCCTAGCAGACTCAATGGGCCGAATGGCCTGATTCTGCTCTTATGTCTCATGGTCTCATATTCTTTCCCTTGTAAGGGAGGTTCAAATGCACCAAATCCCAGAAACATAGAAAACCTACAGCACAATACAGGCCCTTTGGCCCACAAAATTGTGCCGAACATATTCCTACCTTAGAAATTACTAGGCTTACCCATAGCCCTCTATTTTTCTAAGCTCCATGTACCTATCCAAAAGTCTCTTAAAAGACCCTATCGTATCCGCCTCCACCACCATTGCCGGCAGCCCATTCCACACACTCACCACTCTCTGAGTAAAAAACTTACCCCTGACATCATCCTACTCCCCAGCACCTTAAACCTGTGTCCTCTTGTGACAACCATTTCAGCCCTGGGGAAAAAGCCTCCGACTATCCACACGATCAATGCCTCTCATCATCTTATACACCCCTATCAGGTCACCTCTCATCCTTCGTCGCTCCAAGGAGAAAAGGCCGAGTTCACTCAACCTATTCTCATAAGGCATACTCCCCAATCCAGGCAACATCCTTGTAAGTCTCCTCTGCACCCTTTCTATGGCTTCCACATCCTTCCTGTAGTGAGGTGATCAGAACTGAGCACAGTACTCCAAGTGGGGTCTGACCAGGGTCCTATATAGCTGCAACATTAGTCTGCTATGGACTCGGACCCCAAGATCCTTCTGATCCTCCACACTGCCAAGAGTCTTACCATTAATAATATATTCTGCCATCATATTTGACCTACAATAGCTGACAGGTTTCATGCATTTTCTATTTTACACATAATTTTGAAACACAGTCCATTAAGTTCCACGGAATTAGTCTGAGACAGGAAACTTCTTAAACTTCAGTTAAAAGCAGGCACGTAATGTTATCAAACGGACACTGTGGTTTTTAGATACATTTCCCAGAAAGAATGGCTTCTGATCGCAACTGAAAATCACGTGGCCCCAGAGCCAATCCCAAGCTGAGTGGCAGGTGAAATGATTTGAAGGCACCTATGTGGAGAGCAGCAGGGATCGGATCTCCCAGTACAACAGGTCAGGGGGCAGACTGCGTAATGCCACACACATCATTTTAAATAGCTTTTACAGTGCAAAATGGAAATGCTTGCAGGAAATAATTTTTATGTGTTGTTTTTCCTGCTGGTGCGGGCTAAAATTAAGTGCAGCTTGTCTCTGAGTCAGATGCTTTTGATACAAAACCAGCTCCAATGGTTACACCAAAATAAAGTATCAGTAGTGGAATCACAAGATGACTCAACTAGAGTTATGGAGTAATATAGTGCAGAAACGGCAGGGTGGGGTCGAGGGGTACACTGTACACTGAATCTGCTTTAAGGATATGATTCCTCAAAGTTCAAAGTAAATTTATTAACAAGGTACATACTGTATATGTCATAGAACATAGAACAGTACAGCACAGGAACAGGCCATTCAGCCCACAATGTTATGCCAAACCACCTAAAAAGCAAATCAAAAAACACCCAACCACAAATCCCTCCTGCCTACACCATGTCCGTATCCCTCCATCTTCCTTACATCCATGTGTCTATCCAAACATCTCTTAAAAGCCTCTAATATATTTGCCTTTACCACTACACCAGGCAGTGCATTCCTGGCATCCACCACTCTCTGAGTAAAAAACTTACAACTCACGTTCCCTCTGAACCTACCCCCTCTCACCTCCAATGCATGCCCTCTAGTATTAGACAGTTCAGCTCTGGGAAACAGGTACTCTCTGTTTATCCAGCCTTTCGTGATAGCACATGCCCTCTAAACCAGGCACCATCCTGGTAAAGCCCTTCTGCACCCTCTCCAAAGCTGCAACATCCTTCCTATAATGGGGCAATCAGAACTGTATGTGATGCTCTAGAAGTGGCCTAACCAGAGTTTTATAAAGTTGCAACATAACCTCTGGACTTTTGAACTCAATGCCTAGACTAATAAAAGCAAGCATTCTAAAAGGCTTCTTAACCACCTCATCGACCTGTGTAGCCCCTTTCAAGGAGCTATGAACTTGGATCCCAAGGTCCCTCTGCTCAGTAACACTGTTAAGGATCTTGCCCTCAAAAGTCTCCTTGCGCATTTGCCCTACCAAGGTGCAACACCTCATATTTATTTGGGTTAAACTCCATCTGCCATTTCTCAGCCCATACCTACAACTGATGTACATTGAGCAGTATTCTTTCCAACCTTCTACACCACGCGCTACCCTGCCATTCATTTACTTGCAGGGCAGTCACAGTAGAACAAAGAATTACAATAGAATCAGTGAAAATCTACACACAAAGACTGACAAGCTGCCAATGTGCAAATACTAAAAAAGAACAATAACAATAACTTTCAAGATCCACAATGTTGTATAGTGCAAAGGTCACCATGGATACAGTCTCTTCTCCACGGGCTCCGTTTACCTCAGTAAAGCAGCCAACATAATCCAAGACTTCACCCACCCTGAACATTCGCTTTTCTTCCTCCTCCCATCAGGCAGAAGGTACAAAAGGCTCAACAACAGCTTCGACCCCACTTTTACTAGACTGCCTCCAATGGCTGCCTGGTACGGTAAGATGGGCTCTTGACCTCACAGTCCATCACATTAAGACTGTTCACCTTATTGTTTACCTGCACTGCACTTTTTCTGAAGCTGTTACAACTTTATTCTGCGTTATTATTAATTAACCTTGTTTTACTTCAATGTACTGTGTAATGATTCGATCTGTATGAACAGTATACAAGACAAGCTTGTCACTGTACATGTGACAAAAATTAATCAATTCCATTTCCAACCTATGCCCCTCATGATTTTATGCACCTCTGTAAGATCATTCCTCATTTTCCCACTCTCCAATGGAAAAGTCCCAACCTGCTCAACCTCTCCCTATAACTCAGTCCTTTGAGTCCTGGCAACATGCAGATAAATCTCTGCACTCCTTCCAGGTTAGCAGCATATTTCCTCTATCAGGGTAACCAAACGGGAACACAGTGTTCCAAATGCAGATCTTATACAACTGTAACATGATACTCTTAATTCCTGCACTCTGTGTCCTGACTATGAAAGCTGACATGAAAAAATAGTTCTTCACAACCCTGTTTATTTGTGACTCCATTTTGGGGTCAACCACATACCTGAACTCCAAGATCTCTCTGTTCTGGGCCCTTACACTATAAATGTCCTAGTCTCCACAAAATGTAAAACCTCGCACTCATCTGAATTAAACTCTCAGCCCCTCAGGACTCATTAGGACGTGAGCACTTGGGGAAAACCAAGACTCGGGATCAGGAGCATGATAATTGACCCCTCAGTCCAACTCTGCCCATTCAATTGGATCATGCCTAATGTATTCTCAGCTCCTACACGACTTCCCCACTCCCTTAAATTCCAAATTTCTGTCAGTCTCAGCCTTGAGTACATTCAAGAACTCTGCACTGCATTCTTGGGTAGAGAGTTCCAAGCAGAAGACAGCTGCAGGGAGAACTGTCTCAGAGTTCGGTGATGAGTTTGCTTGGAATTATTGCATTGAAAGCAGAGCTGTACTCAACCCCATCTTAAACTATTATTATTATTAAACTATTCTCTTCTTATTGCACATTGGCTGTTAGTCAGTCTTTATTGAGGATCAAGGATCAACTTTATTCACCATATACATTTACTTATATTAGGAATTTGCAGTGATGTGTTGGCACGACATGCCATAATAACTTTCTAATACATATATGCAAAGTTTTTCTATACTTATACATGTATTCCTGATGTTTGAATTAGTACAGAAAACATGTATAGTTTTTCATAAATTCTATTGTATTTCATTATTTTCCTGTAATTACCTGCAAGGAAATGAATCTCAGGGTTATATATGGTTACGTTTACAGTAAGTCCCCTGGTTAAGAATGTCCAACTTACGGACAACTCGTACTTACGAATGGACTGCCATAAAGCCTATAATATTTTAAAAAATTCTTATTTACCCTTGTAACTATGCTTCAAAGCGTAAATCCGATGCAAGTGCTGGTGATGCATCAAAGAAAAGGAAAACGATCACGGTTGAAAATAAGGTGGAAATAATAAAGCGATCTGAAAGAGGTGAAACGCCATCAGTCATTGGAAAAGGGTTAGGCTATAGTCGGTCAAGGATCAGAACAATTTTAAAGGATAAAGTGAGCATAATGGAGCATGTGAAAGGCCCTGCCCCGATGAAAGCTACAATTATTACTAAGCAACGCAGTGGTTTGATTATTGACATGGAAAGGCTATTGATAATTTGGTTAGACAATCAAAATCAGCGTAATATGCCTATTAGCCTTACTTTAGTGCAAGAAAAGGCTCAAAGCCTTTTCAATGATTTAAAAGCTACACATGCAACAAGTGAAGGTGATTGTGGTGAAGAATTTGTTGCGAGTAGGGGTTGGTTCAATCGTTTCAAAGTGAGGGCAAATTTACATAATATTAAAGTGGAAGGTAGAGCAGTGGGTGCTGACGTAAGTGCTGCGAGTGATTTTCCTGAAATGTTGAAAAAAAATTATTGAGGAGGGAGGTTATTTGCCAGACCAAATATTTAATGTAGACGAGACTGGCTTATTTTGGAAAAAAATGCCTGAAAGGACGTACATTTCGAAAGAGGGAAAAAAAGTATTTGACTAACGACGCTAAATAAGAACCGTATGTACCTGTTCTGACTTACTCACAAATTCGACTTAAAGACAGACTTAGGAATGGATCTTGTTCGTAACCCGGGGACTGCCTGTATAATAAATTTACTTTGAACTTTAAACTTTGACTTTGTATCAAGGGAAACAACCTCTCAGCAACTTTCTGTCAAGTCTGCAGAATCGTGTACATTTCAAAGATTAAAAGATTAGTTTTATTTGCCACATGTACGTCGAAATACCAAAACATACAGTGAAAGGCGTCATTTGCATCAACGACCATCGCAGTCTGAGAATGTGCTGGAGGCAGCCTGCAAAATGTCGCCACACTTCTGGTGCCAACATAGCATGCCCTCAGCTTACTAAAACCTAACCTGTGCGTCTTAGATTGTAGGAGAAAGCTGGAGCACCTGGAGCAAACCCACGCCATCACATACAAACTCCTTACAGACGGCGGCTGGAATTGAACCCCAATCGCTGATCGCTGGCTGGCATTGTAACAGTGTTATGCTAACCACTACACTATTGTGCCATCCTATGGATAAGAGTTTATCTACATTCCGATCAGTTTTACTGTGATATATCAGTTCCTTCGATCAAGGACTCAATCTGGTGAACCTTCTGCACTGGCCCCAGGGCAAGTATAGCAATCCTTCACCAGGGTGCTCTCTTGTTACCTGATGAGGTAACTGTAGCCTTTAGCCGACAGCAGATGTTGCCAGGTGGTGCCCGCCCTTCATAGAGTGTTTCAAACCTTAACCACTACACTCTCCAGTTGACGGGTCAGCAGTGGTGGCCAAGTCGCTGCCCATCTGCTCCTGACCGCCAGCTCAACTCCTCTCGCCTGCTCCAGCTCCAGCAAGGGGCTCCAATGTAGCTTCCAGATGCAATCCAGGTCATCATCAAACCGCCTCCAAGATACATTGTCTAATGATCTAGGCCATCAGATTCTCTCTTCCCGTTGATAAATGGATTATGGTGTCAGAGGGGGCACTCACTTTGTCTCTTCTTTGGCACTGGGACACCTCAGGTGTGGAGAGATCTTCAGTCCGTGGGGTGATTCCTAGCTGGAGTTTTCCATTGTCTCACCAGATGTTGAGTCTGATAACAGCAGGGTAGAAGCTGTCCATGAGCTTGACAGCATGTGCTCTGAAACTTTTGTGTGTTCTGCTTGATGGGAGAGATGATAGAAGGGTCGAGACTGGAGGGGTGTCCTTGAGTCTATTAGTCTATTTTTGAGGAGGCATTAGTAACAATTTTTCAAGAATCACTACATTCTGGAATGGTTCCAGAGGAATGGAAAATTGAAAACAGCGTTCCACTCTTTAAGAAGGGAGAGAGGCAAAAGAAAGGAAATTATAAACTAGTAGCCTATGAAAGGGAACTTTTTTGGAGTCCATTATTAACGATGAGATTTCGGGGTACTTGGGGGCATGTGATAAAATAGGCCAAAGTCAGCATAGTTTCCTTAAGGAGAAATCTTCCCTGACAGATCAATTGGAATTCATTGCAGAAATAACAGGCAGTATAGACAAAGAGTCAGTGCATGTTGTTTAAATGGAGGTCTCAAAAGACCTTTAACAAGGTGCATTGCACATTAAGCTGATAAACAAAATTTGAGCCCGTGGTATTACAGGAAAGATACTAGCATCGATAGAAGTTTGGCTGACGGGCAAAAGGCAAAAAGTGGGAATAAAGGGGGCCTTTCCATATTGGCTGTTGGTGACTAGTGGTGTTCCACAGGGGTTGGCATTGGGACCACATCTCTTCATGTACACTCACTGTCACTTCATTAGGGGCCTCCTTGTGGTGAACTACATATACCTGTCTGGACACGCTCCCTGCTGACCCCCCCCCCCCCCCGACCCACCGGTGTTTACCGGGCATCAAGACGGCTCAACTCTGGCCTCCGTAACCCTCAACCAAAGCGCCCCACACCAGCTTGCAAGGTCAATGATGGACATCCTGGTGGAGGGACACAGGACTAGCTGCCTGTTTGACACGGGCAGCACTGAGAGTTTTATTGACCCGGACACAGTGCAACACTGCAGATTCGTGACACGGCCGGTAAGTCAGAGGGTCACCTTGGCTTCTGGGTCGCATTCCACAGACATCCGGGGCGGTTGTGTAGCGACATTGGTGGTGCAGGGCACAGAATATCAGAACTTTGCGCTACTGGTCATGCCTCAACTGTGCGCACCTGTGCTATTGGGGCTGGACTTCTAGAGCCACCTTGAAAGTGTGACTATGGCATATGATGGGCCCCTCCCACCACTCACTGTCAGGAATCCTCAGTTTGGTGGGACTTCGTCACATACCCCGCTACTGACCACACACACACACCGACCCACACATCCCACCCAGCACCATGCCGATAGCTGCGCTACCGACACCACTTGCAGCCTCTCCACCCTCAAGATCCCTCCCCCACCGCTGTTCGCCAACCTGACCCCCGACTGTAAACCGGTGGCAACTAAAAGCAGGAGGTACAGCGCGGGGGACAGGGCCTTCATTCAGTCAGAGGTGCAGCGGCTGCTCGGGGAGGGGATCATTGAGCCAAGCACAAGCCCTTGGAGGTCCCAGGTGGTTGTTGTTCGGACCAGGCAGAAAAATAGGATGGTCGTGGACTATAGTCAAACCATCAATAGGTTCACGCAGCTTGACGCATATATACCAGGTGGTGAGGAGTAATAAATACTCCTCGCTGATCGAGAGGGTTCACCTTCTACATGCGAACCCCCAGTATGCCTACGTGGCCTTACCTGATGGGCGAGAGGACACGGTCTCCGTCCGCGACCTGGCGCCTGCCGGAGCAGCAGACCACTACCCCGAACACTCCACGGTAACTATGAACCCTGTACCCGAGGTGACACCGCGCATACCAAGCCCTACAGAGACTCCTCACGACACTCATATACCGGGCGTCTCGTACACCTATATACCAGGCACCTCGCACACGCGTGAGGGATCACTGACGCCTAGTGGGCTGACACCTCCAGTTAGGCCGGAACCAGCACAACCTCCGTCTCCGGTGCAATCACCACCTCCGGCATCTGTGCAATCACCACTGGCACCTGTGCAATCAGCACCACCAGCACCTGTGCAATCACCACCTCCGGCACCTGTGCAATCACCACCACTGGCACCTGTGCAATCACCACCTCCGGCACCTGTGCAATCACCACTGGCACCTGTGCAATCACCACCACCGGCACCTGTGCAATCACCACCAGCACCTGTGCAATCACCACCTCCGGCATCTGTGCAATCACCACTGGCACCTGTGCAATCACCACCACCGGCACCTGTGCAATCACCACCTCCGGCACCTGTGCAATCACCACCACTGGCACCTGTGCAATCACCACCTCCGGCACCTGTGCAATCACCACCACCGGCACCTGTGCAATCACCACCACTGGCACCTGTGCAATCACCACCACCGGCACCTGTGCAATCACCACCACCGGAACCTGTGCAATCACCACCACCAGCACCTGTGCAATCACCACCTCCGGCACCTGTGCAATCACCACCACTGGCACCTGTGCAATCACCACCTCCGGCATCTGTGCAATCACCACCACCAGCACCTGTGCAATCACCACCTCCAGCACCTGTGCAATCACCACCACCAGCACCTGTGCAATCACCACCTCCGGCAGCTGTGCAATCACCACCACTGGCACCTGTCCAATCATCACCACCGGCACCTGTGCAATCACCACCACCGGCATCTGTGCAATCACCACCACTGGCACCTGTGCAATCACCACCACCGGCACCTGTCCAATCATCACCACCGGCACCTGTGCAATCACCACCACCGGCACCTGTGCAATCACCACCTCCGGCACCTGTGCAATCACCACCACCAGCACCTGTGCAATCACCACCTCCGGCACCTGTGCAATCACCACCACCGGCACCTGTGCAATCACCACCTCCGGCATCTGTGCAATCACCACCTCCGGCACCTGTGCAATCACCACCACCGGCACCTGTGCAATCACCACCACTGGCACCTGTGCAATCACCACCTCCGGCACCTGTGCAATCACCACCACCAGCACCTGTGCAATCACCACCACCGGCACCTGTGCAATCACCACCACCAGCACCTGTGCAATCACCACCTCCGGCACCTGTGCAATCACCACCACTGGCACCTGTGCAATCACCACCTCCGGCATCTGAGCAATCACCACTGGCACCTGTGCAATCACCACCACTGGCACCTGTGCAATCACCACCACTGGCACCTGTGCAATCACCTCCTCCGGCAACTGTGCAATCACCACCACCGGCATCTGTGCAATCACCACCACCGGCTCCTGTGCAATCACCACCACCGGCACCTGTGCAATCACCACCACCAGCACCTGTGCAATCACCACCTCCGGCACCTGTGCAATCACCACCACCGGCACCTGTCCAATCATCACCACCGGCACCTGTGCAATCACCACCACCGGCACCTGTGCAATCACCACCTCCGGCAACTGTGCAATCACCTCCACCGGCACCTGTGCAATCACCACCACCGGCACCTGTGCAATCACCACCTCCGGCACCTGTCCAATCATCACCACCGGCACCTGTGCAATCACCGCCACCAGCACCTGTGCAATCACCACCACCAGCACCTGTGCAATCACCACCACCGGCACCTGTGCAATCACCACTGGCACCTGTGCAATCACCACCACTGGCACCTGTGCAATCACCACCACTGGCACCTGTGCAATCACCACCACCGGCATCTGTGCAATCACCACCACTGGCACCTGTGCAATCACCACCTCCGGCATCTGTGCCATCACCACCGGCACCTGTGCAATCACCACCACCGGCACCTGTGCAATCACCACCACCGGCATCTGTGTAATCACCACCACCGGCACCTGTGTAATCACCACCACCGGCACCTGTGCAATCACCACTGGCACCTGTGCAATCACCACCTCCGGCATCTGTGCAATCACCACCCCCGGCATCTGTGCAATCACCACCCCCGGCATCTGTGCAATCACCACCACTGGCACCTGTGCAATCACCACCACCGGCACCTGTGCAATCACCACCACCGGCATCTGTGCAATCACCACCACTGGCACCTGTGCAATCACCACCTCCGGCATCTGTGCCATCACCACCGGCACCTGTGCAATCACCACCACCGGCACCTGTGCAATCACCACCACCGGCACCTGTGCAATCACAGCCGGTGCTACATAGATCGCAGCGACAGATTCGACCACCTGATAGACTTAACCTGTAAATATACTTGTAAGAAACTTCGCCACATGGGGACTCTTTTCCAACAAAGGGGGGGTGAATGTGGTGAACTACATATACCTGTCTGGACACGCCCCCTGCTGACTGCTCCTGTGGCTCCTCCCACAGACCCCTGTATAAAGGTGATTGAGGTCTGAGCCCGGCCTCTCTGTCTCCAGGATGTAGTATGGTGGTCAATCACTGCTTGTTCCTTCTTCCAGTCAATAAAAGCCGATACCTAGCCTTTACGTCTCAGAGTGAGTTATTGATGGTGCATCACTCCTGTACCTAATAGAATGGCCACTGAACATATGTTCATGGTCTTCTGCTGCTGTAGCCCATCCACTTCAAGATTTGTGCATTCAGAGATGCTCTCCTGTTGTAATGTGCAGATGTTTGAGTTACTGTCACCTTCCTGTAAGCTTGAACCAGTCTGGCCTTTCTCCTCTGACCTCTCTCGTTAACAAGGCATTTTCACTCACAGAACAGCTACTCACTGAATGTTTTTTGTTTTTCACACCATTCTCTGTAAACTCTAGAGACTGTTGTGTGTGAAAATCCCAGGAGGGGGATCAATATTTTCTGAGATATTCAAACCACCCCATCTGATTCCATAGTCAGTCACTTAGATCACATTTCTTCCCCTTTCTGATGCTTTCTCTGAACAGCAACTGAACCTCTTGACCATGTCCGTGTGCTTTTATGCATGGAGCTGCTACCACATGATTGGCTGATTAAATGTTTGCAGAAATGAGCAGGTGTACCTGATAAAATGGCCACTGAGCATATGTCAATAATTTGGATGATGGAATTGATAGCTTTGTGGCCAAATTTGCCGATGATGCAAAGATAGATGGAGGGGTAGGTAGCGTTGAGGAAGCAAGGATTCTGGAGAAGGACTTAGACAGACTGGGTGAATGGGCAACGAATTGGCAGATGGAATATAATGTAGGAAAGTGTATGGAAAAAGGTATAAACTATTTTCTAAAGAGGGATAAAATTCAAAAATCAAAGGAGCAAAGGGACTTGGGAGTCCTTGTGCAGGATCCTCTAAAGATTTACTGCAGGTTGAGTCAGTGGTGATGAAGGCAAATGCAAGGCTAGCATTCATTTTGAGGGGACTAGAACATAAAAACAAGGATGTAAAACTGAGGCTTTATAAGGAATTGGTCAGACTACACCTGGAGTATTGTGAGCAGTTTTGGGCCCCTTATCTGAGATAGGATATGCTGCCATTGGAGCAGGTCCAGTAAAGCTTCATTGGAATGATCCTGGGATCAAAAGGAGTGTATGAGGGACATTTGATGGCTCTGGGCCTGTACTGAATATGAGTTTAGAAGAATGAGGGTGAAGTTGCCATTACTAAGGGGAAGATTCTTGAGAAATTGAAAGGACTGAAGGTAGATAAGTCTCCTGGACCAGACGGTGTACACCCCAGGGTTCTGAAAGAGGTGGCTGAAGAGATTGTGGGAGCATTAGTAGTGATCTTTCAAGAATCAATTGATTCAGGCATGGTTCTGAAGGAAAGGAAAATTGAAAATGTCACTCCACTCTTCAAGAAGGGAGAGAGGCAGAAGGAAAGAAAGTATAGGCTAGTTAGTTTGAATTCAGTGGTGGGGAAGATATTGGAGCTGATTGTCAGGGATGAGGTATCAGGGTACATAGAGAGACATGATAAGATAAGCTGCCGTCAGGGAAAATCTTGCCTGACAAATCTGTTGGAACTTTTTGAAGAAATAATAAGCAGGATAGTCAAAGGAGAATCAGTGGATGTTGTGTACTTGGATTTTCAGAAGGCCTTTGAGAAGGTGTTGCTTAAGGAGAAATCTTCCCTGACAGATCAATTGGAATTCATTGCGGAAATAACAGGCAGTATAGACAAAGAGTCAGTGCATGTTGTTTAAATGGAGGTCTCAGAAGACCTTTAACAAGGTGCATTGCACATTAAGCTGATAAACAAAATTTGAGCCCGTGGTATTACAGTTAAGACACACTCGGTGACAAGTTGGTGACACACTCGGAAGCAGCGGCCACTCTGGGTCCTATCAATGCAGCATTTAATTGTCTTGTAAGTGTTTTTATTCATTGCAGGTCACAAACCTCCAGGACCCAGGACTTAAGAACTTTTTAAAAGCTATTATTAATGCTTTTTGAGATAGTGATTTAGATGCATATCATATTTTTTACTGAGTTAAGTATTGTATGTAATTAGTTTTGCTACAACAAGTGTATGGGACATTGGAAAAAAAAGTTGAATTTCCCCATGGGGATGAATAAAGTATCTATCTATCTATCTATCTATCTATCAAACGTCAAGTACGGCAGATCTATCCGATCAGTCGGTTATTCAACAGCGATGGGGCTACACTTACTGCATACTGTTGTCCTGCCGCCTGGACTTGGTGCATACTGTTGTGCGGAGATTGTGTGCAATTGAACATTTTTATTGGGATCATAAGATCCTGTTGGACATTGGTAACATAGAATAGTGCAAGTCCGATTCACTGGTTCATTGGTAAGACCGATGGCAGGGGGAGATGTATTACTTTGGTTGTGGCAAGGACTAAGCCTCAGACACAGTGTTGGTAAGAGAGCAGGGGTCTCTGTCATGTGTGCTGGAATCTGTGCTTGTTTGGGGGCTCACCCCCTTCCCATCTTTGCTGCCTCCAGTATTCGCTCAGTGGAAGAACAAACTAGACCAGGACAATCTAAATCCATGCCACTCAGGAACTTGGGCTATGTTATTTTATTCTCTTTGTGACTGTATGTTCTGACTGAAATCATAACCACATGTGCTATTTGTGCAATGCGCAGTGTGCTGTGGTTTGTTGATAATGTGTTTTGCACCTTGGCCCCAAAGGAATACAATTTTTTTTTGGCTATATTCATGTATGGTAAAATGATAATTAAACTTAAAACTTCAATTTGGATGTGCTAACATCGGAGAGTGCCCTGAGGTGATTCATGAAAATGAACCCAGGAATGAAAAGGTTAACAAAGAGTATGAGGAGTGTTTGAAGGCTCTATGTTTATACTCACTGGAGTTTAGAAGAATGGCATGGGATCTCATTGAAATCTACAGAATATTGAAAGGCCAAGATAAAGCAGAGGTGAAGAAGATGTCTCCAATAGTGGGAGAGCCTAGGAGTGGAGGACACAGCCTCAGTATACAAGACATCCCTTTAGAACAGAGATGAGAAGGAATTTCTTTGGCCAGAGGGTGGTGAATCTGGGGAATTCATTGCCACAGACAACTGTGGAGGCCAAGTTATTGGGTGTCTTTAAAACAAAGTTTGATAGGTTGTTGATTAGTAAGGCCATCAAAGGTTATGGGGAGAAAACAAGAGAATGGGGTTGAGAGGGATCATGAAACAGCCATGATGGAATGAACGGCAGAGCAGATACAATGGGCCGAATGGCCTAATTCTGCCCCCATCCCTTTTGGTATGGAGGGTCAACTGCACAGGATCGGAAAAAGCTGCAGGAAGTTGTGAACTCAGCCAGCTCCATCGTGGGCACCAGCCTCCCAACCATCGAAGGCATCTTCAAAAGGCAATGCCTCAAAATGCAGCATTCAACATTAAGGACTTCCACCACCCAGGGAGGAGGTCCAGGATCCTGAAGAAACACACTCAAAGTTTAAGGAACAGTTTCTTCCCTCCGCCATCTGAAGGGACCACGAACACTGTCTCTCTATCTTTGCTCTCTTTTGAGCTACTTATTTATTTTTTTTATATATAAAGGTGCCGGAGAAAGGCCAGGAATATCATGAAGGATCCCAACCACCCTACTGCGGGACTGTTCGTCTCACTCCCGTCAGGAAAGAGGCTACCCGGCATCTATAAACAAGAGAAAATGCTGGAAATCTAGAACAACACACACAAAACTCTGGAGGAACTCAGCAAGCCAGGCAGCACTTGTGGAAAACAGTAAATAGTTGACGTTTAGGGCCGAGACCCTTCATCTGGGTTCAGTCAGGACATCAGGACTGAGTCGTGATGAAGGGTTTCGGCCTGAAACATCAACCGTTCACTCTTTCCCGCAGTCATTGCCTGGCCTGCTGCATTCCTCTGACATTTTGTATGTGTTGCACTGCATCTAGGCCAAAGCCACTAGATTCGGGATTGGTCTTTGTAAATTGTCCCGTGATTAGGTTAGGATTAAATCAGGGATTTGCTGGGCAGCGTGGATCGAAGGGCCTATTCTGGGCTGTACGCCAATAAATAAATATATAAAAATAGTTAATTCCCACAAGCTGTCAGGCTGATCAACACCCACCCATTCCCCACCACCACTACAAACACATCACCTAGCAACAATTTAGGTACATAAGGTCAGTCTATCTATACAACTGTTACTTCTGTCAGGCTGCATCACTGTCTGGTATGGAGGGGCTACTGCACAGGACCAAAAGAAGCTGCAGAGGATTGTAAATCTAGTCAGCTCCATCTTGGGTACTAGCCTACAAAGTACCCAGGACATCTTCAAGAAGCGGTGTCTCAGAAATGCAGCGTCCTTTATTAAGGACCTCCAGCGCCAAGGGCATGTTCTTTTCTCACTGTTACCATCAGGTAGGAGGTACAGAAGCCTGAAGGCACACACTCAGTGATTCAGGAACAGCTCCTTCCCCTCTGCCATCTGATTCCTAAATGGACATTGAATCCTTGGACACTGCCTCACTTTTTTAATAAATATTTCTGGTTTTTGCACAATTTTTAATCTATTCAATATATGTATACTGTAATTGATTTACTTATTTCTTTATTGTTATTATTTTATATTTTTTCTTCTATATTATATATGGCATTGAACTGCTGCTGCTATGTTAACAAATTTCACGTCACATGCCAGTGATAATAAACCTGATTCTGATTCTGATTCTGACTTGTGTCTTGTGTTTATAGGATTGTTTTTATATTTATATTTATTGTGGGCTTTTTTTGTTTTCTTCTTATCGTCTTCAGGCTTATTGCGTTTCTTATACTACATTGGATCCGGAATAACAATCATTTTGTTCTCCTTTACACTCATGAACTGAAGATTGACGATAAGCAGTCTTGAAGCTTGAATACCTATTGCAACTTAGCAAAATTTTTAACATTTTGCAATGTGCTGCTGCTGCAAACCATCAATTTCATGACATTTGTCAGTGATAATAAACCTGATTCCAATTATATCTTGCTCCATTTCCCTCAAAAACTGCCGCAAGTCCTGGTTTACATGGCTTACTCAACCGTTTTATTTTAGGAATTATCTGTGGTCAGACGTTTGAGTTATTAATACCTGGGCTTGTGATGTCACAGGTGAGTTATCAGCCCACATTACACAGTGGTGCTGTTTAATAACTGAAGCAATCAGTTGCAACACCTCTGACTACCACAATTCACTCTGTAAGTAATGTATGAATTACCTCTCAGTGTGACTTCTGCACAATCAATCCTCCTGCCACGAACGCTGGCCACAGTTCAGGTAGCCTCACTTCCTTCATTGCAGCAATATTCATGCAACAGCATTCCACAAAACTCTGGAGTCATTCTGCACCTGCCATGTTGCACTCATATCTCCACTCAGTGGCCTCTGCATTAGGTACCTCCTGTACCTAATAAAGTGGCTGCTGAGCGTTATCTTTGTGGTCTTCTACGGCTGCAGCCCGTCAACTTGCTGTGTATTCAGAGATGCTCTTCTGCACACCAGTGCTATGGCACGTGGTTATTTGAGTTACTGTAACCTTCCTGTCAGCTTGAACCAGTCTGGTCATTCTCCTCTGACCTCTGTCATTAACAAGGCATTCTTGCCCACAGGATTGCCACTCACTATTTTGCTTTTTGCACCATTCTCTGTAAACTCCAGATACTGTTGTGCGTGGAGATCCCAGGAGATCAGCTGTTTCTGAGATACTCAAACCACCCCATCTGCACCAACAATCATTCCACAGTTAAAGTCATTTAGAGCACATTTCTTCCCCACTCCGATGTTTGGTCTGAACAACAACTGAACCTCTTGACCATGTCTGCATGTTTTTATGCATTGAGTTACTGCTACATGATTGGCTGATTAGATATTTGCAAAACTAAGGTGTACCTAATAAAGTAGCCTCTGAGTGTATGTTTCTCTGAGGTGTACATGCTACATGTGCAGCAATCTGGGAATGGAAAGAAAAGGCACTATCGGCTGACACATGTGATAACGTTCTCTCTCTTACACAGTGTCAAAGGAGAGGCTAGGGCTAAGAGACAGTGACATGACTTAGTGGGTTTACACAGTGTGAAGTTATGCCCTGGGGACCAAGACACCGGTGTGAATGTTGCCAAGGTCTGCACTGGCTTGATGGACCTGCTTCTATTCCTGATGCAAGTGCGATTAGTTACAGATTCAGAGTTATAAAGGATAGAAACGGGCCCTTCAGCCCAACTCATCCATGCCAGCCACGATTTCTTCCTGAGCTAGTCCGACTTTGTCTTTGGTGTACTCTCTGCCTCAACCTTTCCTGTCCACATACCTGTGCAAATGTCTTTCAAACAATGCAATTATACCATTCCCTGGCACCTTGCCTCATATATCTACCACACTTTTCTTTTAAAAATGTTGCCACCTCAGGTCCTATTAAATCTTTCCCCTCTTAATTTAATCCTATGTTAGACCATAAGACATTGGAGTAGAATTAGGCCATTCAGCCCATCAAATCCACTCTGATCATGGCTGATATATTATCCCTCTCAACCCCATTCTCCTGCCTTCTCCATGTAATGTTCTCTAGCATTACACTCCACTGCAAAAAAAGTCTGTGTCCATTCACTTTATCTATGCTTCACGTGATTTTATAAACCTCTATAAGCTCACCCCTCGGCCTCTTATAACTTGCCCACATTTGACCTGTTGCCCTATGAACCTTTCCCACACACGTGCCTATCCAAATGCCTCATAAATGTTACTATTGTATCTTCCCCAACCACTTGCTCTGGCAACCTGTTCCATATTCCATATATTCCTCTGTGTGGAATGTCTCCCCCTCATGTACCAATCAAATTCCTCCCCTTTCATCTTAAGCCTATGTCCTCTAGTTCTTAATCCCCCTCCATGGAAAAAAAAACAGTGATCATTCACCCTCTCTTTGCTAACAAGTGTCAAATTGCAGAGAAGGAAAGGTGTGTTACAGGAGGGAGACCAGGAGAAGCTGAATGACACAAGTAGTAGTGAAGGCAAACAAAAGAGGTTCTGCAGATGCTGGAAATTCAGAGCAACAAGTACAAAATGCCAGAGGAGCTCAGCAGATCAGGCAGCATCTTTGGAGAGGAATAAACCGTCAACATTTCAGGCCGAGAATCTTCATCGGGACTATTAAAGGGTTTAACAGCAGTTTATTATTAAGACTCTGAAAAGAGCTCATCAGTATCCATATCTTTCATCTTCCTTATCAGGCGGCCACAGTCAGTGCAGATTGGTATTAATGTCTCCTCGTCACTGACTGTCAAAACCTCAACGATGTGTGCTTGGCCTGCTGCTCTGCTCTGTCTACACTCAAGACTGTGTGACGAGACACAGCTCAGGCACTGACGACGTAACTATTGTTGGCAGAATTTCAGATGGTGACAAGGAGGCGAACAGGAGTGAGGTAGATCAGCTGGTTGGGCGGAATCACAACATCAACCTCACATTCAACATCAGCAAGACCACAAGACTGATGGTGGACGTTTCGAAGGAGAAGTCGGAAGAACACACACAAGTCCTCATTGAGGGGTCAGCAAAGAGAAGGATGAGAAGAGTCACATTCCTGAGCATCAACATCTCGGACAATCTATCATGGGCCCAACACATTGATGCAATCATAAAGAAAGGCTTGCCAGTGGCTCTACTTCATTAGAAGTTTAAGGAGATTTGACGTGCCACCAAAGATTCTTACAAATTTCTATAGATATACAATGGAGAGCATTCTAACTGCTTTTATCGTAGGCCGGTATGGAGGCTCCAGTGCACAGGACCACAAATGATGCAGAGGGTTATAGACTCAGCCTAATCCATCACAGGCATCAAGGACATCTTCAAGAGCCAGTACACCAAGAAGGCAGCATCAATCATTAAAGGCCTTCGCCCTCTTTTCATTACTAACTTTGGAAAGGAGGTACAGGAGCCTAAAGACGACACTCAACAATTCAGAAACAATTTCTTCCTCTCCCCATCAGACTACGGAGCAGTCCATGAATCCATGAACAGTACAGCTTCTGATCCATACATTCAAAGTTCAAAGTAAATTTATTATCTAAGTACTTTTAAGTCATCATCTACAACCATGAGATTTCTTTCTTGCAGGCATACTCACTAAATCCGTAAAAGAATAATGATCAGAATAAAATGAATGGAAGATCACACCAACTTGGGTGTTGAACCAGAGTGCAAAGGACAATAAACTTTACAAATACAGACAGAAAGAATAATAATAAATAAGCAATAAATATTGAGAACATGAGATGAAGAGTCCTTGAAACTGAGTCCATTGGTTGTGGGAACAATTCAGTGATGGAACAAGTAAAGTTGAATGAAGTTATTCCCTTTGGATCAGAGCCTGATGGTTGAGGGGCAATAACCGTTCCTGAACCTGGTGGTGTGGATCCTGAGGCTCCTGCACCTTCTTCCTGATGGCAGCAGTGAGAAGAGAGCATGAACTGGGTTGTGAGGGTCCCTGATGATTCTGACCTAACAGAACCATAAAAACTCTAAAGCTGTCCAATTTAGATACTTCTACTTCAGAGTCAGAATCAAATTTATTATCACTGACATATGCCGTGAAATTTGATGTTTATGCGAGGCATAAAAATTACTTACAATTAATAAATTACTAATAACTTACCAATTACTAATTAATTACAAAAATAAACTAATCTAATGGCGGAGGGGAATAGCTGTTCCTAAACTGTTGAGTGTAGGTTGTCGGGCTCCTGTACCGCCTTCCCAATGGTAGTAATAAGAATAAGTACACATTAATTAATACCATCAGCTTGAATGAGTGCAGTGAAAATTTACAGGGATGTTGCCGGGACTTGAGGACTTGAGTTATAGGGAAGGTTGAACAGGTTAGGGCTTCATTCCCTGGAGTGTAGGAGATCATAGTTAGGATCAAAGGTGAAACGTTGAAGGGTAATCTGACGGGAAAACACCGCTGCCAGCGGAAGTGGAATATGCAAATTCAATTGCAACATTTAACAGAAGTTTGCGCAAGTTCAAATTCGAGTGTACTGTCATTCAGCTGTACACCACCAAACAAAACGTTCCTCCAGGCCAAAGTGCACAACACAGTACTTCTAACTCACAGGCAACACATAAAGTAATATTTCCACAAATAAGTTACCAAATAATAAATATTCCAGAAGACTGCTATTTTGCAGAAGGTGCATTTATGACACAAGTTAAAAAGTGAACAGTATAATGCCACTGGTGCTTCATAAGTGATGAGATCTGGGTGGTGGCAATGAGTTCAGCGGTCTCATGGTCTGGGGAAAGAAGCTCTTTCCCATCCTAACAATCTTTAACCTGATGTTACGGTACCTCCTGCCTGATGCTAGGGGGTGTTCAAAGAGATTGTGGGACAGATAGGAGGGATTCTTGACAATGCTAAGTGCCCTGCGTATGCAACACTCCTGATAAATATTTCAGATGGGTGGAAGAGAGACCCCCATGATTCTCTCTGCAGTACATGGACGGGAGGGGTTTGGAGGGCTATGGTGCAGGTGCAGGTAGATGGGACTAGGCAAAAGACCAGACCGGCATGGACTAGATGGGACGAAGGGCCAGTTCCTGTGCTGTGGTGTTCTATGACTCTAAGCTTATTTCTTCCGATTTCACTGCTGAACAACCGTGACTAACAGTCTGTGTCCAGAGCCTTCATCACACCAACACCGCCTGAGCAAGGCTTTGCTTTCCAAGTCTCCTAGATGTTTAAAATTATAACCAAATAAAAGCATGGTATAAAATCATTCTGCTTGTGAGCCTAACCCCCAATGGCTAAGACGGAATATTCAGATTTCTACTCCCTTGTGCGACTTCATTGCCAAGTTCACCACAGGCACGAAAGTCAAGTGTTGGTCTTTGGCCAGATTGTTTTGTCTACTCAGCTGACTTACCCGTTGTGGTTTCCTCTGGCAGCCTTGCTATGTGCCTATGTGACTTTGCACAGGTTCCTCTCTAGCCTGTCTCTGCTTCACAGCTACGTGCAACCAACCAGCCCTCTGTAAAGAGCAGAGGCGGACACATGGACTACAGGAGTGAAAACTAACACCAGGGGGTCTGGCAGCCAGTTACTGACACTTGATCTGACGCATCAGTGTTCCCAAGGCAGGGGTTTAGTTATCAATTAGTGCAATGCTTTGAAGAGCCAGCTGCAAGATCAGGGTTCATTTCCCGACACTGTCTGTGCGTTCTTCCTGTGACCACATGGGTTTCCCCCAGTTTCTCTCACCTTCCAAAGGTGTATGGGTTAGGGTTAGTAAATTGTGGACATGCTCTGTTGGGGCTGGAAGTGTGGTGACACTTGCAGGACACACACGAAGCTCTGGAGGAACTCAGCAGGTCTAGAAGCATCAATGGAGAGGAATAAACAGTCAACGTTTCTGACCAAGATGTTTTCTCAGGGATGGAAGGGAAGCGGGAAGAAGCCACAATCCTGCGACACTTGTGGGCTGCCCCCAGCACTTCCCCAATGCAAGCGACGCATTTCACTGCATGTTTCGAGGTACATGTGACAAGTAAAGCTAATCAATCTTAATTATGCATTGCTACTTTATAAGCTTAAAAGAAAAAAAAATTATAGGACTGACACAGTAAACACAAGAGATCCTTCAGGTGCTGGAAATCCAGAGAAACAGACACAAAATGCTGGAGAAACTCAGCGGGTCAGGAAGCATCTATGGAGGGGAATAAACATTTGACATTTCAGGCTGAGTCCCTTCATCAGGGCTGAAAAGGAAAGAGGAAGAGGCCAGAATAAGAAGGTGGGTGAAGGGTCAGGAGAACAAGCTGGCAGGTGATAGGTGGCAATGAGGAAGGTGGGTGAGGGAAGGGGAATGATGTAAGAAACCTGGAGGTGATCGATGGAAGAGGGAAAGAACTGGAAAAGAAGGTATCTGATAGAAGAAGAGAGCAGACCATGGGAGAAAGGGAAGAAGGGGCACCAGAGGGAGGTGATGGGCAGGTGAGGAAAAGATAAGAGGTGAGAAGGGTGTCAGACAGGGGAATAGAAAAAGAGGGAAGGGGAGAGGGGAGAAATCACTGGAGGTTAGAGAAATTGTTGATCATGCCATCAAGTTGGAGGCTGCCCAGATGAAATATGAGGTGATGCTCCTCCAATCTGAGTTTGGCCACCTCATGGCAGTAGAGGCCATGGACTGACACGTCAGAATGGGAGTGGAAAGTCAAACTGAAATGGGTGGCCACCAGGAGATCCTGCACAAATTCATGCAAGCACAGATTACCTGTAGTAGGAATAGCATCATTTAAGCAGCATTCTCCAGAAAAGCATAAACATAAATCATACACAATTTTTACAAGAAAGAACACACTCAGAATAAAAACCTGCACACTGTAGTGCTAAGTGATCATAGTTTTGCTGAACTGTAGTGATCAGGGTTTTGAAGTTGGTTCAAGAAGCAGGTGGTTGAAGGAAAGTAGTTGTTGTTGAACCAGATGGCTTTGCTTTTCTGTCTCCTGTAGCGACTTGTGGCTGGACTGCAAATAGAGGAGGATGCAAGGACTGGTGAATCACCTTATTGGAAGCATTTCTGGGATCATTATTTCCACAAGGATTACACTGTTCTTTCCACTTGGTTCAAAATTTAAATGAACGGTATAGCATAGTACAGACCCTCAGGCTCACGAATGTTGCACCAACCTTTTAGCCTACTGTAAGATCAATCTAACTCTTCCCTCCCACATAGGCCTCCAATTTTCTATCATCCAGTTGCCTGTCTAAGAGTCTCTTAACTGTCCCCAATATACCTGCATCCACCACCACCTCTGGTAGGGCACTCCACATACTTCCCACTCTCTGTATTAAAAAAATCTACCCCTCACAACTCTGCTGTATCTTCCTACCACCAACTTAAAATTATGCCCCCTCATATTAGCCACTTCCACTCTGGGAAAAAGTCTCTGGCTATCCACTCTAGCAATGCTTTTTATTATCGTATGCACCCCTATCAAATCACCTCTCATCCTTCTTTGCTCCAAAGAAAGGCCCTAGCTCACTTAACCTATCCTTATTAGACACACACTCTAATCCAGGCAGCATCCTAGTAAATCTCCTCTGCACCCTCTACATATTTCTTATAATGAGGCGACCAGAACCGAACACAATTTTCTCTCTTTTTTCTATTCCCCATTCTGGTTTCACTCTCCCCGCCACCCCCCCCCCCCCACCATCTTCTCCTCACCTGCCCATCTTCACCCTGTGGTTTTCCTCCTCCTTCCCTTCCTTCCACAGTCCACGGTCTTCTCCTATCAGATTCCTCCTTCTTCAGCTCTTTACCTCTTCCACCTACCTCCTCACAGCTTCTTACTTCATCCTCCCTTCCCCACCCATGCACCTTCTCTCGTCACCTGGTCTCCCCTATTACCTTCCAGCTTGTATTCCACCCTCACCTCCGCCCCACATTCTTATTCCGGCTTTTGCCCCCTTCCTTTCCAGTCCTGATGAAGGGTCTTGGACTGAAATGTCGGCTATTAATTCCCTACCATTGATGCTACCTGAATTGCTGGGTTTCCCCCAGCATTTTGTGTGTGTAGCTTAAAATTTCCAGAATTGTTTGTGTTTACATCAACAACCTAATCTTCGAGATGCTTCCTGCCCTTTAAATCAGAAAACTGCATTAACAGTACGCTGGCTGTGTACAAAACAGTCACACTCACCAGCGAGTCTGGAGAAATTTCCCTTCAAAAACCCAACACTGACCACAGATGGAATTTCCTTGTTTGTCCTGCATGACTCAGCAGCCCTGATTTCATGAGGATTCTCATGGACAGAAACCAAGAATCAGGAAGCATATCTTTAATTCACTTTTGAAACTTTTAACACAGGGGTAATCAAGCTAAAAGCCAAAACGTTGCAAGAAAATGTTTCAAAATAACCCTGGGTATTTTGTAATATTCATGTAAAAAGCTACAAACCGCAAGAAAATAAATTGGAAGGGTTAGAGCTCTCTGTAATTGTGGTTTTGCAATGAGTATCAATTTATTTAAGCTCCTTGTGATAAAGTGAACATTTTACAACATTTATTCACATCGAAATGAGTTCGTATCTCACATCAGTTCATCTCGTTTTTCTTGACTGTAGGCAGCACAGCCACGTAGCAGTTAGTGCATCGCTTTACAGAGCCAGCATTCACCAATTGGGGTTCAATTACTGCCACTTTCAGTAAGGAGTCTGTGCGTTTTTCCCGTGGCCGCGTGCACTTCCTCAGGGTGCTCCTGTTTCCTCTCACGTTCCAAAGACGTATAAGTTATGGCCATCACAAGGAAATCTGCAGGTGCTGGAAATTCAAGCAACACACACAAAATGCTGGTGGAACGCAGCAGGCCAGGCAGCATCTATAGGGAGAAACACTGTCGACGTTTCGGGCCGAGACCCTTCTGAGTCCTGACGAAGGATCTCGGCCCGAAACGTCGACAGTGCTTCTCCCTATAGTTGCTGCCTGGCCTGCTGCGTTCCACCAGCATTTTGTGTGTGTTGCTTAAAGTTATGGCCATGCTATGTTGGTGCCAGAAGCCCCCAACACATCCTCAGATTGTGTTGGTCCTTTATATGCATGACATATTTCACTGTATGTTTCCACGTACTTGTGGCAAATACAGCTAATTTTTGTATTTAATGGGACCGTTGTGGGGCTCATGGACTCTGCGACCTGTGGGGCGGCTCCTCCTGTGGATTTGATTTGGCTTTGATGTGCTCCCACACTTGGACTCGTGGTTCTCTGTGCCTTTCCAACTACTCCTCCTCCGGGATCTGGGGGGAGTTGAAGGGGATAGCAGGAGAACAAAGTGGGATCAGTGTGCAGGATATGTGTGAATGGGGTGTTTGATGGTTGCCACGGTCTCACTGTACCGAGATAAATCCTGCATGACTCTACCTTTAACTCCAGAACTAGAATCAGAATCAGGTTTCCTGTCGCTGACACATGCCATGAAATTTGTCATTTTGAGGCAGCGGTACAGTGCAGGGTTAGCAAATTATTACAAGTTACAATAATAAGTAAACCGTGCAAAAGAATAGTGAGGTGGTGTTCATGGACCCATCAGAAATCTGATGGCAGAGGGGAAGAAGCCGATCTGGAAATGTTGAATGTGCGTCTCAAGGCTCCTGTACCTCCTCCCAGACAGTGGTAATGAGAAGAGGCATGTCCTGGATGCTGAGGGTCCTTAGTTAGCAAGAACTGCAGCATTTTTTAAACATTTCAAACCAAACTGAAGAAATAATGCAATACTTATGGAAATAATAGTAGTATGAATGCCTCAGTAATAAGGAGAGAGCATGTGCCCAGTGGCGAGGGTGTCACCTTTTCAAGGCACACAGTAGGGTAATGTTTTACGGTGCCAGAGTCCCGGGTACGACTCTGCCGCTGTCTGTACATTCTCCCTGTGGCGATGTGAGCTTACCCCAGCTGCTCCGGTTTCCTCCCACATTCCACACACGTACAAGTTAGTGGGTCAATAGGTCACATCGGTGTAATTGGGTGCGCAGGCTCGTTGAGCCAGAAGGGCCTATTACTGTTCTGTATCTCTCAGAGCATCCTCGATGGAGGTTGGAATGGAGTTAATGGGATTGTCCCGAGAGCTAGCATAGGCGTGAAGAGGCCAAATGGGGATCAGTAACACTATGAATTTGACTCATATGTACCGACTGTGACAAAACTTTCATATTAGCTAATAGAAAGTGGCCACACTTATTTTCACTTCAGGCTGAATTATGCTTGCTTGGAATTACATCTATTCTCTACTTCTTGACCTCAGGGAACATTGTGTGTAGCAATGAAGCAACAAGGACTTGTGATAAGGAAATGGTGAAATTAAATATGAAAGGACTTATTGTGAAGCACTTAGGTTTCGGGTTTGATTTATTACTGTCACATGTTGAAAAGCTTCTCTTGCATACTGTTCGAGCAGAAGGAAAATAATTATACAGTGAGTCTTTGAAGTAGAAGAAGGTGAGTCAATAACAGAATGCGGAATAATGTGTTACAGTGACAGAGAAAGTGCAGTGCAGGTAAAAAATAAGTGTAAGTCATTATGAGGTCAAGTGTCCATCTTCTTATATAGCTAACTACAGTCTTATAACAGCGGGATAGAAGCTGTCCTTGAGCCTGGTGGTACATGTTTTAAGGTTTTTGCATCTTCTGCTCTTTGGAAGGAGGAGGAAGAGAGAAGGTCCAGGGTGGGTGAGGTCTTTGATTATACTGGGTGTTATACTGGGACAACGAAAAGTGTAGGCAGAGTCCATGGAGAGGAAACTGGTCTCCGTGATGAGCTGAGCTGTCTCTCGCCACAACTTCCCGCAGTTTCCTGTGGTCACTTGCAGAGTAATTACCATACCAAACCATGATGCATTGATAAAGATTGGTAAGGGTCGACGGGGACCTGCCAAATTTCTTTAGCCTCCTGAGGAAGTAGAGGCATCTGTGAGCTTTATTCATCATGGTATCTACGTGATTGGACCACAGCAGACTCATGAAGCTCTCAACCCTCTGCACGTCAACGCCATTAATGTAGACAGGAGCAAGTGCACCACCCCTTCCTGAAGTCTTTTAGTTTTGCTGAAATTGAGGGGAAGATTATAGTCATGACACCAGGTCACTATGCTCTTTATCTCCTTTCTGTACTCTGACTCATCACTGTTTGAGATACAATCCTCTGTAGTGGTACCATCTACAAACTTGCGCTAAGTCACAGACGTACAGGGTCCAAGTGAAATTTGGGCTGATGTTCAAGTAACATTACAGCCTTCAGGTTTGTTCTGTTCCTGAAGAAATCATTTGAATCTCTGAACTTAGGGAAAGGTTGAATAGCTTTATTTTTCCTGGAGTATGGGAGAATGAGGAGAGATTTGATAGAGGTATATAAAATTATGAGTGGTATAGATAGGATAAATGCAAGCAGGCATTTTTCACTGAGGTTGGGTAAGACTAGAACTGGAGATCACAGGTTAGGGGTAAAAGATGAAATATTTTTTTTATTTATTAGTTTTTTTATTAGTTTTTCAAAACATTTTACAAATTAAAAACCCCAAATCCCAATGAGGAACATTAATACAGTGCAAAATTAAGCATACAATAACAATATGCTACAAAGGAAGAGAATTAACAAAAAAGCACTACCAGAAAAAAAAAGGGAGCTGAAAGCAAGGGACCGAAAAGAAGAAGAAAAAGAAAAAAAAACCCTAGTCAAGAGGAAGGTTATGAAAGTACTCGATAAAAGGTCCCCAGACCTCATGGAACTTTAGATCCGAATTCAGAACTGAATAATGAATTTTTTCGAGGTCCAAGCAGGCCATAATGTCGTTAAGTCATTGCGCATGAGTGGGCGGGGCAACATCTCACCATCTAAGGAGTATCAAGCGTCTAGCCAGGAGAGAGGCAAAGGAAAATATTCGGCATTTGGTCGGACCCAGACATAAATCTGTCTCGCCCCAAAAACCGAACAGAGCAATTAAGGGGTTTGGTTCTAGGCGCTGATTCAGAATACATGATAACGTAGTGAAGACATCTTTCCAGAATTTCTCCAAACTAGGACAGAACCAGTACATATGGATGAGAGAGGCCACGCCCCTCTTGCATTTATCACAGAGCGGACTAATGCTAGGGTAGAATCGAGATAGTTTAGATTTAGACATATGGGCTCTATGAACAATCTTAAACTGTAAAAGGCAATGGCGAGCACAAGGAGAGGTTGAGTTAACCGATTTGAGAACTGAGTCCCAAATCTCCTCGGATAAGGAGATATTTAAATCCTGCTCCCAGGCCATTTTAATTTTATCCACAGGGGCCCATCGTAAGGCTGCTAGTTTATCTCGGATAATTGATATTAAATCTTTACCTAGTGGTTTGATGGAAAGAAATAGGTCCATAGCATTTTTCGCAGGCATTTCAGGAAAGTCAGGAATTAAAGGAGCAATAAAGTGTCGGATTTGGAGATATCTGAAAAAATGAGCGTTAGGCAGATTGAACTTAACAGAGAGCTGCTGAAAAGAGGCGAAGCGATTATCAATGAAAAGATCTTCAAACTGTCTAATGCCCTTCCTATACCAAACATGGAATGCTGAATCGTACGTAGTAGGTAAAAAAAGGTGATTATGTGCGACAGGGCTGGAAACGGAGAACCCCTGGAAGCCATAGCATTTCCTGAACTGAGCCCATATACGCAAAGTGTGTCTAACGAGAGGATTAGCTATTGATCTGGGCAGACTACTAAGGAGTGCAGAGCCAGGAAGTGCAGAGATAGATAATTCTTTAGTGGAGCCCAACTCCATTGTCACCCAGTTAGGGCACTCAGGTTGGCCGTGGAAGAAAGACCAAAAGGTAGCACAACGTATATTAGCTGCCCAATAATATAAATGAAGGTTAGGTAAAGCCATGCCACCCTCTTTTTTAGATTTTTGGAGATGTATTTTATTAGTTCTAGAACACTTATTCTGCCACAAATATGACAAAATAATAGTCTAAGGAATCAAAAAAAGATTTAGGAATAAAAATTGGGATAGATTGAAATAAGTATAAAAATTTGGGGAGAACATACATTTTAACAACATTAATACGACCTACCAAAGACATAGATAGAGGTGACCATTGTACCAGATTCTGTTTTATAGCATATGAAAGATTGGCAAAGTTTTCACGAAAGTGATCTTTAAACTTCCTTGTGACTGTAATTCCAAGATAAGTAAATTGATTATGGACTACTTTAAAAGGGAGATCACGAAATGTTAGTTCTTGTGCTTCTTTATTAATTGGGAAAAGTTCACTCTTATGTAAATTAAGTTTATAGCCAGAGATCTGGCTAAACTGGTCAAGAAGTGAAAACATTAGAGGTAAGGACGTAGACGGATTTGAGAGAAAGAGTAATAAGTCATCAGCATAGAGAGAAACTTTATGCTCAACACCCCCTCTCCAAATCCCGGTCAATTCAGGACAGTTTCGAAATGCTATCGCCAGAGGTTCTATAGCCAAATCAAAGAGAAGGGGACTTAAGGGGCATCCCTGACGGGTGCCACGTTTAAGATTAAATACTTGGGATTTCTGAAAATTAGTTAAAACAGAAGCAGTAGGACACAGGTACAGCAATTGGATCCAGGAGATGAAACTTTGGCCGAGGTCAAATTTTTCTAAGACTGCAAAAAGGTAGTTCCACTCTATACGATCAAATGCTTTCTCCGCATCGAGGGAAATAACACATTCAGGAATCCCAGTTGAAGGTGAGTATAAGATATTGAATAAACGCCGGATGTTAAAAAAAGGGAGACGGTTTTTAATAAAGCCTGTTTGGTCATCAGAGATAATGGAGGGAATAACGGTTTCTAGTCTATGAGCCAAAACTTTAGCTAAGATCTTTACATCAACATTGAGCAGAGAGATCGGCCTATACAAGGAACACTCTGTTGGGTCTTTGCCCTTTTTTAAAAGAAGAATAATAGATGCCTCATTGAAAGAGGGTGGCAATTTGCCGTAATTAAACGAGTCAGATAATACTGAAAGTAACTGAGGAGAAAGAAATGAAGAGAATGATTTATAAAATTCTACAGGGAATCCATCAGGTCCAGGAGATTTCCCTGAGGACAGTGCAGAAATTGCAAAAGATATTTCTTCTGATGATATAGGCGCATTGAGTTTGGCTTTGAAATCAGATGAAAGTGAAGGGATATTCAGATTCTGTAAAAATTGATCAACAGAGATATTGTCATTCAGAGATTCAGAGGAATAAAGCCGAGAATAGAAATTTTTAAATGCGTCATTAATTTCTAAATGATCCGATGTAAAGTCTCCGTTCTCCTTCCGGATCTTTGTAATATGTTGTTTGGCTTTGGAGCGCCTCAGCTGATTGACTAGGAGTTTACCAGACTTATCCCCATGAATGTAAAAGCAACTCTTGCTTTCGAGAAGTTGGCGTTCGATAGGTTGAGTGGACAGAAGGTTAAATTTAGTTTGGAGTTCAACACGCTTCTTGTATAATTCAGGGTTCTTAGTTTGGGCATATATTTGATCCAATTCTTTAATCTGGTTAATGAGGTCTAGTCAATCTGCACGGGATCTTCTGTTGAGATTTGCTGTGTAAGAGATTATTTGACCCCTCAGATATGCTTTCATGGCATCCCAGACAATCTGGGATGGCACTTCAGGTGATGTATTAGTGTTAAAATAAAAGGTTATCTGATCCTTAATGAATTTTTTAAAATCATCATCCGATAATAAAGTTGAATCAAACCACCAGTGTTTATTCCTCTGAGGGAGACCAGGAAAGTTCAGAGAGAGAGTAATTGGGGCATGGTCAGAAATCAGTATACTCTGATAGTCACAAGAGTGGGCAAATGGAATAAGTTGGTTATCGAGTAAGAAATAGTCAATTCTAGTGAAGGTATGGTGAACATGTGAGAAAAAAGAATAATCTCTCTCTGTAGGATGAAGGAAACACCATATATCAGAGATACCAAAATTAGAGAGAAACGATTGGATAGCTAAGGCAGATTTAGTAGGTGATCTGGTAACAGAGGACGATCGATCCCGATTAGGATCCAACCAACAGTTGAAGTCACCACCCAGTATAAGAGAGTATGAGTTTAAGTCTGGTAGTGAGGAAAAAAACCGTTCAAAAAAGTTAACATCATCAAAGTTGGGGGCATACAGGTTTGCTAGTGCAACTTTAGTGTTATATAGTTTACCAGAAACAATAATAAAACGGCATTTGTATCAGAAGTTTTATTATGGAGTTCGAAAAGAATATTTGAGTTAATAAGAATGGAGACTCCCCTAGCTTTAGCGGCAAAGGATGAATGAAAATGCTGGCCCGCCCACTTTGACAGAAGCCGGGAGTTATCAAAACAACGAATATGAGTTTCTTGAAGGAAAGCAATGTCAGCTTTGAGTTGTTTGATATGTGAGAATACCTTCCTCCTTTTAACAGGGTGGTTCAGTCCCTTTACATTCCAGCTCACGAATTTAAGTGCACTAGCCATTATCAATTACTAATGCATAAAAGGCAGCAGACATATAAAAAGTCAAGCAGTACAATAGCAGTCTGGGAGCAGAGATGTAAACATAGATTCGTAAAATCAAAACATAAACGTGTCCTGAGCAATAAAGAGAAACAATAAATACAGTGAGTGATGTTGGAACTGGAAAATCCACCCCACCCACACAACCCAAAACTAGACGGCTACCAAAACCTACTTGTTTTACTAGCTACTACCTACTAGCTCTACCAAAAAAATTAACCCAAATACAACTTCCAGATCTGTGTCATTAACAGCAGTTCCGTATAAATACTATAGCAAATAGTAACTAGTTTACGCACTAGAAAACATAACTACAGATTAGAACACCTTCTGCAGAAATATAAAACTTAATACAGAGAAAATCGGGAGAAAACCAAAACTAACCTACCCGCGAAAAATTATAGAAGAATAAAGTAAGAGAAAGGGAAAAAAAAGGTTAAAAAAAAGAAGAAAGGGAAAATTATAAATTCAAGACGAGTATTTATCAACCATTTACAGAGAGGGGAGAAAAAAATTCAGAGATTAGAAAAAAGGGTGAAGAAAAGAAAGGAAAAATAAATAAATAAATAAATATTTCAAAAAGGAAAAATAAATCAGCAATTAAACTGTGAACCAACAAACAGGGAGGCCTTCACTAAAGACTTCAAACCTCCAAAACAAGTTAGAGTCAGTTGTAGAACTCTGTAGATAAAGTTATACAAGAATAAAATAGATTACACACACACCAAATCCAGGGAGAGATTGTCGACAGCCCTTAGAGTTTCAATGAATAATGTCAGAATGATTCACGTAAAGTCTGAGTCCAGAAAAAATAATTTTACTACGAGAAGTACTTATCCACCGTTTTAGGAGGTCCGATCGGGTTCCGAAGGTGACTGGATAGCCGGAAGACTTGCCACAAATGCTTCAGCTTCCTTCGCTGATTTAAACCACTTGTATTTTCCAGTATTAAGCTTGATTCATAGATCAGCAGGAGTACAAAGAGAGGGTTTAAAACCACGATCAAAAAGCACTTTCATTGCGCCTTTAAACTCAGTGCGCATCTTTAAGGTCTGGGGTGCAAAATCTTCCACAAAGCGAATGGTTGTATCCTGGAAAGAAATAGAACCTCTGCGACGTGCCTCCACAATCAGACTGTGTTTTACTTGGTATTGATGGAAGCACAAAATTACTGGTCGCGGGCGGGAGCCCAGAATTCCGGGGGGAACGTAAACTCTGTGTGCCCGTTCGAGCTCGGGCGGGTTCGGAAGCAAATCTTTCCCGAATATCTCACAGAGAAACTTGGCGAAAAACTTCACTGTTGATCCCTGTTCGGTGGCCTCTGGTAATCCAAGAATTCTAAGATTGCAGTGTCTGCTGCAATTTTCGAGATCCACCATTTTGGAAAGGAGTTTGTTACATTTTCCCTCTAAGCTGGAACAGAGAGTCTCCAAGTATCGAACACGGCTTGCTAAATCTTCAGAAGTCGAATCGATGCGAGGTAAGTGTTCAGCATGTTTGTCCACTTTATCGTTGATCCGATCCAGTTTGTCTTCCAACTGTTTGAAAGCGGTTTTGAATTCCTTTAAAATTTCGTCTCGGAGCTGACTGAGCGCAGCCCGGGTCTCGTCTGAGGGAGCCGTAGCTTCCTTTCTCCCAGATTTAGAACTCTTGCTAGACATTGTAAGTTAGATGCGTTCACAGGCAAGTAAGAGATACCGAAAATGTTCCTAATTAAGGTTTAAAAAATGGAGACATTTAGTGCAAAGATAGCGACCGTAACGGAACAAAAGTTCGGAGCAGCTAAGCAATCGCCATCTTACCGGAAGTCAAAGATGAAATATTTAAGGTGAAATTGAGGGAAAACTCCTTCACTCAGATGGTGGTTAGGGTGTGGAATGAGCTGCAAGCAGAAGTGAGGGATGCAGGTTCAATGTCAACATTTAAGAGAAACTTGGATGGGAGGGTATGAAGGGCAATGGCCCAGGTGCAGGTCAATGGGACTAGGCAGAGTAATAGTTTGGCATGTTCCAGATGGGCTGTATTGCTCAATGACTCTAACTCTGTTTGCATCGCTTACAGATTTGCAGCTACAGAGGCACTTGAAGTAGCACATACTGTAAACAGCTTAGTCACCTCAGCATTACAAGGAAGCATTAGCCATTGCAAACATTTGCACTCTTCCTAAGGGCTTCAATCAAATCGTTAAATTATTAAAATAAATTGCCACCTTCCAAATAATTGAAATTATTTAAATGTTATCTGGTCCTGATCTTGAATTTTTAAAATAGTTAGTTACTAAATTTTGTCCAACACCTTGGACAACTGCAGGGTCCTTGAGAGGTGAATTTAGTGAGGGGTCATGGGTGAGAGGAAGTGAGTGAGGATTTAAATGGGACCTACAGAGGTAAATGGCCAGTACGTGTATATGATATATGGGCAGAATTTGGTTATACAATCCTTTCTGACTGTTCTATAACTCACAGAGATTAGAACTGATGTGATCTCAATCCCACGTTCCTGCCCGATGATCACCACCTCACCTTTGATCAGACATGTACCAGCACTTTGAATAATTAATTGACTCATTGACATAGTCAATATTGATCTTTCAATGCTTAATTGTTTTAATTTCTTTCAGGAAGAAACATTTGCATATGAGTCCTACTTCTACCCCCTCTACCTTCTGCCTCTAGTAGTTCGGATGTGAGGAAAAGAGTACCTGCAGAGAGTAGTAAACATCGCCGAGTCCATCACAAGCTCATCTTGTCCACCTTCATGGTGCATTGCTTCAGAAAGGCTGACAGTTTCATCAAGGATGCCACACAGACCATTCCCTTTCTCTCTTCTACCTTCTGAGAGAAGATACAGGATCCTGAAAGCCCAGGTAACCAGCCTTGAGAAAAGCCTCTTCCCCAGTGTTACTGGAGCTCCTGAACCAGCCATCTTTTTCACATCCCCTTCCTGAAGGTGCTGCTACATTTTATGATTCTTAGTTTTACTTCTCTCAGTAACTCCATCGCTGTCATTTCACCATTTCTTTCAGTACTACTTCAGTTTACTCCATAATATTCAAGGATGCTGAAGAGAGATGGTCAATGCACACAGAGCTTCTACAGAGGTGCAGTGGAGAGCATTCTAACATGCTGCTTTACTGCGTGGTAAGGAAACTGTACTGCGGCGGACAGGAGGGCACTACAACGGTTGGGTAAAACTGCTGAGTGCAACACCGGCACCAGCCTACTTGTCATCAAAGACATACATAGAGAAAGATGTCAGGGGGAAAAATACAGCAATATCTTGAAGGATCCTGCCAACTCTGCTCATGGACTGTACGTCCCACTCCCATCAGGGAAGAGGTTATGCAGAATCCACGCCAGGACCATTAGACTCAAAAACAGTCACTTCCCCAAAGCCATCAAGCTGAGCAACACCTCCACCCATTAACCCATCCCACCAACCCCATCAAACAGTACATACACATCATCTAGTGTCATTTTATTCAATATAACAAATACTTGCACATTGTGTTTCATAGTGTTCCTTCTTTTGTTTTTTATTGTGTTCTTTATGCTTAGTGTGTTTTTTATGCCTCACTGGATCCATTCTCCTTTCCACTCCTGTACTGAAGAACGACAGAAACAGTCTTGAATATTTGCACCATTCTGCTCTTCACCGTATCTATTTCTTTGTTTACTCATTAGGGGAGGACCTCAGCAAGTCAGGCAGCAGATGTGGAGAGGAATAAACGGTTTACGTTTCAGGCTGAAACTCTTTGTCAGAACTCCCCCCTCCATCTCTTTTACCGGCTATCTCGCCACCTCTCCTTCAGTCCAGATAAATGGCCTCGACGCAGGAGATGTCCATTTCCATCTCCGCCAGAACTGAAGGGTCAAGTTTTACACGGAGAAGCTAGAGGAGGTGGCGGGATCACATCCAATCACGTGTAACAGGCAGATTCTTAAGTAGGCAAGGCATAAAGGGGTACAGACATTGTGGGGAATGGGATATGGCCCTGTCCGTGTACTTCACAACTCCATGACCCTGAGATCGGCGTGGTACTAAAGAGCCCCTCAGACTGCAAGCCATCAATTAGAGAGTTGAGGCAGAGGGCAGGACTCAATCTCAGGGTGAGTGGCAGGTTTGCAATGTGACTCCACCGTGTAAGGCAATTTTACAGCTGCTGTGTACACAACTGCGACTATCAATTAGACTGTCAGACAGTGGTAATTTAACAGAAGATCTGGCACTAAACAAGTCCACAATTTTAGTATGCTAGATTACAGGTAATTATAGTCACATTCTTATGCACTAAAGAATGTGACCTTCCACTGATTATAAGGTCTTAGTGATTTCATCTCTCATCTCTCTCTTTTCATCATTTCTGATGACTTTGACCTATGTCTAATTCATGCACATCACTATCACTTTGTCTTCATATACAGCTCCAGAGTCCCCTCCTTTTGGATATCCCTGCAAGCACCCCTCTTTGGCCAAGTGTTTGCTCAAAAACCTTCCTTTCTTGTTTCAGAACTTACACAGGAGGCATTGGAGAAACTCAAGCATTCCTGCCATTCCCCGCCCCTCAACTATGCCATTGTCTCGCTCCATACCTATAAACACATGCTGGAAATCCAGAGCGATACACACAAAATGCTGGAGGAACTCAGTGAGTCAGGCAGTATCAGGAGCTGCTCCTCCTTCCCTTTCTTCCATGGTCCACACTCCTCTCCTCACAGATTCCTCCTTCTTCAGCCCTTTTACCTTCTCCACGTACCTATCCAAATGGTGAAATCGAACCCGCATCCACCACTTCCACGTGTGGGACGAGCTTCCAGTAGAAGTGGTAGAGACAAGTTCGGTATTGTCATTTAAAGTAAAATTGGATAGGTATATGGACAGGAAAGGAATAAAGGGTTATGGGCTGAGTGCAGGTCGGTGGGACTAGGTGAGAGTAAGCGTTCGGCACGGACTAGAAGGGCTGAGATGGCTTGTTTCCGTGCTGTAATTGTTATATGGTTATATAGTCTCGCCCAAGCTCGGTGGAAAAAGCCCACTTGCATTTACCCTATTTATATCCCTCATCATTTGCCATACCTCTGTCAAATCTGCCCTCATGCTCCTACACTCTATGGGTTTATTCCATGCTCAACATCCTGTGACAGACTGGGCAGTGCTCACCACTCTTTTACAGGCTCCATCGGTGAATGCACGCAGCCTTTTGCTCAGGGAACGGGGATCAAAAGTTAGAGGGCATAGCTTTAAGGTGAGAGGGGAAATATGTGAATGCAACCTGAGGGGGAAACGTCTTGCACAGGACAGAGGGCATAAGGAATGAGCTGTTGGAGGAAGTGATTTATTGATCAATGTTTCAATGCAGAGGGGCATGTGTGAGAGTGCAGTCCGCACAACCTGCCGTTGCTTGTCCCCAACCTATAATGCGAGCCTGTGAGTCAGAGGCCCAGTGACTGTGAGGCTGAAGGCCCGGAAGCAGTCTTGTCCTAGAGTTGGAGGCCTGTCTGCATGTGTGAGGGAGTGGGAGGAAAGGGGCTTGATTTCCTGCTCTTCTCACATCATTGCTATCACTGCTTTGTTCTGCTGAACGTGGTGGGTGTGCTGTGTTGGTGTCAGAATGTGTGTCAACATTTGCTGGCTGCCCCCAGCACATCCTTGGTTTGTGTTGGTCATAATCACAAACAACGCATTTCTCTGTATGTTTCCACATACATGTGATAATTTACTGAATCTGAATATTCTCAATGAACTGTGTTTTGCTTTAAAACTATCACTGTGATTCTTTGAAGACAGGATAAAGTTAATTAGGATTAAATTATTAACTGAGAAACTCTGGAACAGGTTTAGCAGACAAGAATGAATCTCACACATAACTACAGCTGCAGAAATGCATTTTCCAGTTGATAGACAGTCACTTGGGAAAAGCAGAAGCATTAAGTTTTGATGCTGGTTTTGAAAAGATGGGAGCGCATGAATTATAAAATTAGGAATTGAATGTTAACATCACTACAAAGCAGCAGACTGCAGTCGATTGGGTGAAAGAGTGAATTGATTTGACCTTGGGCAGTGAAGCAAATGAAGTATTGGTGAGAAGTCCCATGAATAAGGTGTATAAAGATAATAAGAGGCAGAGATGGAGTGGACTGTCAGCGCCTTCCCCCCAGGGAAGAAATGGCTAGTACCACAGGACATCACTTTAAGGTGCGTAGAGGCCGTGGACAGACATGTCGATGTGAGCAGAATACTCAGCCTCCCTCAGTAATTACCCGGTCAGGACCAGAACACTGTGGGATCTTGCTATGCACACGGTGGCAGTGGCCAAACTTTGGGTGAACTTCGCTGATTGCAATGGTCATAGAAGGGCGCTACAGAAATGCAGTTCTTGCTCTCCCTTGCTTTACTGCAGATGAAACAAGGAGCCATTCACTGATGTCTCACTTCTTAGCCTGAGGAGGTTAATCTGCCTTCCATCCCCAAATTCTGTGCAGAAGATGCACAGCATCCAGGAGCAACCCACTTTAAAGTGGGGTCACAGCAGAAGAACAGGACACGAGCTCAAACTGGGCCCAAAAGGAGTTCTGCGTCATCAGAGATCCCGTCAACTGACACCTCATATAAAAGGGTTTCATACTATTTCAAAAATAACCAGATGTATAAACCACACAATAATGAAGGAAAAACTGAAATGGCTTTAAACTCAGCCAGTCCTATCACAGTCACGACCCTGCCCATCTTCAAAAGACAATGCCTCCAGAGGAGGCCTCGACCATTACAGATCTTCACCATCAGGGACATGCTGTCTTCTCATCACTACCATCAGGGAGAAGGTACAGGAGCCTGAAGACACGCACCCAACCTTTCAGAAGCAGCTTCTTCCCCTCCACCATCAAATTTCTGAACGGTCTGCAAACTCATGAACGCTGCCTCACTATTCCTCTTTAGCACTATTTATTATCCTAACAGAGTATTTTTTTTGTGTCTTGTACTGTACTGCTGCTGCTAATCAATAAATTTCACGACATACATCAGTGATAGTAAACCAGATTGGGGTTCTGAAAACAGACTGAAACTATAATATAGTGTAATCTTGAAGGCAATATACTCAATGACTTTCAGTTCTACAATACTCAGTACTTATTTAAACAGTCGCGACATGAATCATTAGTTCAGTATTCTTAATCAAGGTCAGATCAGCAGGGACCTGCCTTTATCAATGAACTAAACCAGTAAGCAAATTGAAATCACGCTCCCATGATTACTGTTGTTAAGGCACAGGCCGAGTCAACTGGAACACCTTTATTAGAAGTTGCCCATGTTCTATAACTTGTCTGTCAGGTGTTCTGAACTCCTCCAAAGAAGTCACTTGTCCATTGAATAGAACATGGGACACAGTTTGCTAATGCTTCAAGGAGTTTACCCTGGAGGCACAGATCCCAGAAAGTGGTGAAACGAGTAGACAAGGAAGTGAAGGTGTTTGGCACACACGACCTGCGTCAGGGCTTTGAGTACAGTAATTGTTGGGACATTATATTGCAGCTGAGTAACGTAGCAGTAGGGGCAATTTCTTTACGGCTCCAGCTGTAAGACTGGGGTTCAATTCCTGCTGCTATCTGTAAGGAGTTTGTACGTTCTCCCTGTCGCCACATGGGTTTCCGCAGAATGCTCCAAATCCAAAGATGTACAAAGGCAACTCAAGTGAATCTGCAGATGCTGGAAATAAATAAAAACACAAAATGCTGGCAGAACTCAGCAGGCCAGACAGCATCTATGGGAGGAGGTAGTAACAACGCTTCGGGCCGAAACGTCCTGATGAAGGGTTTTGGCCCTTAACGTCATTATTACCACCTCCCATAGATGCTGTCTGGCCTGCTGAGTTCTGCCAGCATTTTGTGTTTTTATCCAAAGATGTACAATTAGGTTTAGTGAGCTGTAGGCATGCTATGTTGGCACCCAGCCACAATCCTGATTTGATCTAATGCAAACTGACATATTTCACCATGTTTCAGTGTATGTGTGATGAATAAAGATAATCTACTCTATAAAAGCAAAACACACAATGCTGGTGGAATGCATCAGGCCAGGCAGCATCCATAGGAAGTACAGTCAACATTTCGGGCTGAGACCCTTCGTCAGGACTAACTAAAGAAGAGATAGTAGGAGATTTGAATGTGGGAGGGGGAGGGGAAAATCCAAAATGATAGAAGACAGGAGGGGGAGGAGTGAAGCTAAGAGCTGGAAATTTGTTTGGCAAAAGGGATACAAGGCTAGAGAAGGGAAAGGATCATGAGACGGGAGGCCTCGGGAGAAAGAAAGGGAGGGGAGCACCAGAGGGAGATGGAGAACAGGCAAGGAGTGATTGTGAGAGGGACAGAGAAAAGAGAAAATAAGGGATGGGGTACAAAGGGGAGGGGCCATTAATGGAGGTTAGAGAAATCAATGTTCATGCCATCAGGTTGGAGGCTACCCAGATGGTATATAAGATGTTGTTCCTCCAACCTGAGCGTGGCTTCATCTTTACAGTAGAGGCCATGGATAGACGTATCAGAATGGGAATGGGACATGGAATCAAAATGTGGGGCCACTGGGAGATCCCACCTTCTCTGGCGGACGGAGCGCAGGTGTTCAGCGTAATGGTCTCCCAGTCTGCGTCAGGTCTCACCACTGGAAGGCCACACCGGCAACACCTGATGCAGTGCATCACACCAGCCGACTGACAGGTGAAGTGTTGCCTCATCTGGAAGGACTGTCTGGGTGGGAAGAGGAATAAACCACTAGGGATAGAGTTCCCCTTGTCCTCACCTACCACCCCATCAGCCTCCTCACACTAATTATTGTTACCATGGCAACCATAGAATCAGAGCTAGAACACTTGGCCCATTGCATTTGCTCTGCCATTCTATCATGGCTGTTATTCATTTTTTTAACCCTATTCTCTTTTGTTCTCCCCATAACTCTCATCTCCCTTACCAATCAAGAACCCCTCAATCTCACCCAATGTCTTGACCTCCTCAGCTGTCTGGGGCAACAATTCCACAGATTCACCACACTCTGGCTGAAGAAATCCCTACCCATCTCAGTTCTAAAGGGACATCTCTTTATACTGAGGCTGTGACACTTCTATAGCTCAGGGCATTCCAGAGGTTAAATTCCAGTGCTGATCTGAAAGGAGTCTTTGTATGTCCTCCCCATGGAATGCAGCCCAAAGACGTATCAGGTAGGTTCATTGGTCATTGTAAATTGCCCCATGATTAGGGCCATGGAATTGCTGACTCAAAGGGCTGACTCCACACCATCTCTAAATAAAAATAAATAAACCTTGTAGTCACCGCATAGACTGATAAATTTGCAGTTGCTATATTTCATCCAATGCTCACCAGATCCAATCATCAGATGGTGAAAAGATTAAGCAGACCAAGGTTATGTGCTTGAGTTGAAGAATGAAATGTGACTTCCTGAAGTATTAAAAACTCTTACTGTGCTTCACACAGGACAACATGTCAGAGTAGAGGCTCGCACAATGCTTTGTAGTGCCAACACCTGCAGTTCATTTCCTACTGCTGTCTGTTAAGAGCTTGTGTATTCTCCCTGTGACCATGTGGTTTCCTCCAGATGCTCCGATTTCCTCCCACAGTCCAAAGATGTACTAGCTGCTCTTTGTAAATTGTCCCATGATTAGGCTAGGGTTAATTTGGGGTTTGCTGAGCTCAGCTCAAAGGCCTACTCTGTGCCATATCTCAATAAATTTAAAAACAGTAGATGCAGGGATTGAACTAAACCTACACAGGATGGCTGGAATTGGGCAGGGGAAGGGGGGGGGGGGTGGTGGTTAGAGACAGATTGAAAGGAAGGGGTCAACCAGTTTGGTTCTGAGAGAAGTTTCTTCATCCAAAGTGGCAGACTGTTGGAACTCTTCAACCAAGAGGTTCAATTGTCTATTGAAGACAGTCAGATATTTGGATAATGGAACAATGCGTTATGAGCATAAAATCAAATCTTTTTATTCACTGACCTAGTGAAATCTGTTTCTGCACCAAAGAAGCATGAAACTGCTTTAATTAAACTTATTTTATTATTGGTCCAGCAAATGCAAAATGTTGCATATTCAGAAACTGTACCCTGTCTTTACTATGATGCTATCTAGCCGACTTCCTCAGAAGGAAAAAAAATCACATACAACATGCCAAGCTGTTAAGAGGGAAATGTTCCCCTGTGTTCTGAAACTTAAATAAATTTGCATGTTAGGACAGTACAACAGAATACATAAAACTTAACAGAATTAACAAAAAATCATACCAACTTTCCACTCTTATCCACTCATCCAAATAATGACACCATTTGACTGGAATGAGTACATTGCTGTAGACACTTTAGTGAATACTAATCCCAGAATCCACTAAAGCTGCACTCAATTGAATTAACATTGCTTTTTTGATCCTGATCCAAACTCTTTCTACCCACATCCCCAACTCAAAAACACAGATAAATAAAAGTGTGCAACAATGCTTCTATCACTGAAGGAATGAACCATAAATAGCTTGCTGGTGGCTTGTCAGAAGGAGCTCCAGTAGGCTTTAGATCAAGTGCATTTTCATCTCCCACCCTCTCAAAACCTTCAATCTCCTCAATACTGCTCAACTCCCTCTGTGCAAGATAAACACACCAGGCACTGTGGTCACACCATGCCCTTGTCAGCTAACGAAACAGTCGGAGTTAATGAAAAATGAGTTCAGCACGGTGACAAGAGGGTGGAAAATAGGTCCTTTGGTAATGCTAGAATCCTCTGGTGCTCTGCAATAATTGCACTATCACTTGACAGACTGCGCACATCCACATAACTGGTCTCTGCCATCCTATAGCATTTGGTTGTGACCCTCTTGGTAGTGAAGAACACGTGTTTGGACAGCATCAGTCTCAGGTTTTGCTAAATCTCAGTGCAGCCCAGCCGAGTAACAGGAAAGCTTATTAACCCTACATCTTGTGCCAAGGTGGTAACGGGGGAAAACATGAATATCAAGCTTATACATTTTTTCATTACCAGGTGTCAGCAGGCAATAGATGCAAGTTTTTACCAGATTATACAGCCAGAGTTCAGTTCAGATATGCTTAGAGAGAGAAAAAAAATCATTGTCCCGTCCACTTGCCCAGATCTTAGTTCCTTTTCAGTCAGTAGGAACAATGCCTTCACTTTCATTATTCTGGAATGAGAACTCTTCAGTTCCAAGAAAGCTGAAGTCCATTTACATATAGGTGTTTCACATCCCCGATTTCTGCCACGGCTGGTATGTGTAAACTTTTACATCAGCACATCAGTGTTCATTCACACTCCCAACAGTTCCAGGTTCTGTCTTGCCTGGAGCCATTTTGTAACAATTAACATCCACATTTCACACGAAAAGGTAAGGAAATTACACACAAGCAAAAACGGAATTGGTCACATGGCAACCTTAGCTTTTCCATAAATATGTGCATAATTCATTTAACTAGCTGTATGCCAAGTCCAGATCTCCAGCATTCTGAAGTTAAACTGGCCTCTCAAACGCCTCCATGATATTGTAGTGAACATTTCAGGAACAGGTGTTCCTGCACACAAGACTGTACATTTCATGACAAACAGCAAAATAGAGTCAAACCCTCCTGTAACTATTTACATTATGTATACACAACTCAATATATCCCTCCAACGAGATGTCCTAGCTATTTACAACCAGAAGAACAACTTTTGTTCAGTAAAAGCACTTGCACATTATTACAGTAGCAAGACATTCAGTAAATGTTAAGAGTGGTCAAAGATCTCATGTTAAATCCAAAATTCTTCTCCAACGCATCCAAGCAGCTGATATCCAGAACAAGGAGTCCAGTGTCTCTTGACATTAGGGGCTTGGTTTTAAAGCAGTATGCAACCTCCAAAAGCAAACAAGCGTTTCAGTCTTGGACAGAGAGGGTTACCACAGCTTCGGAAGATCTCGGCATCTCACTTACATTCTGTGGGTACAAGATGACATTGAGAATGAAATACAAGCATTTTGTTTGTATCCAAAAAATAAAATGCATAGAAAGCTGCATGCATGCAAACCAACTAGACAGCTATTGAAATGAAGCATATTTGTTGCAATGGTATTCAGAGCAGATTAATCCCATAAGCAATGGAACAGTCACTCAACTCAGTCAGTCCCAATTTCCTGCATTCTCTCTGTATCCCTTCCAGCCTGGCCCCTCTTGAATAGCCCAACTTATCCTCTTCCACAGGCAGCTTGCTCCATACACTCAACACCCTGTGACGAGTTGCCCCTTGGGGTAAGGGGAAAGACTTAAGAAACCCAAATCTCTAGTTTTGCCTGTCCTGGGGAAGACCTGGTGCTTTCCACTTTCAACAACCTTAATATTAAACTCAATTTTAAACCAGTAAGGCAACCCCTCATTCTCATACACTCCAAACAAAAATAATAAAACAAGAGCCTAGCCTGGTCAACCTCTCCGTATAACTTAACCCCTCCAGTCCTGACATCCTAATATCTTTCCTGTACTTTCCACCAATAGGGTACCAAAACTGTACATATTACTCTAAGTGGGGCCTCACCAACAACTTGTACGACTGCAAAATAATGACTTAACTGAAGGACAACAATGCTAAACGTCCTTTCTCACAACCTACAAGTTCAGTAATACTCATATTACCACAGTTTGATGCCTCCTGACATCATTACCCATATTCCTACTGCCTTCTGAAGTTAGGCATCAACCAGCCATCTAGGTCAGACAAGGCTGACTGATTCCATTCTTCAACCAAATGATCTGAGTGGCTTCAATGTTAGGATTAATGCACCCACTTTATCTTCTAGATTTAATTTTGAATTATCCCAGAAACCACAATAGAATTTGAATATGCACTGCACAGGCCACTTGGCCCACTATGTGCCGATCTTTTAACTTGCTCCAAGATCTAACATTTCACTCCTTCACAATCCTCCATTTTTCTAACATTCATATGCGTATTTAAGATTTTTTTTTAAGTGTCCTTAATGTAGTTATCTCTACCACCTCTCTGGCAGGGTATTCCAAGCACTCACCACTAATAATTTATTTTTATTTATTTTATTTTTTTTTTTAAAAACTTACTTCTGACATTCCCTCTACATTTTCCACCAATCATCTTAAAATTAGGCCACTTGTATATTCCCTTGGGAAAACATCTCTGGCTGTCCACTTGATCCATGCCTCATCTTGTACATCTCTAGATGCTTAATTGATTACTGAACCCTCCACAGGAATGGACCATCATTTACTTATTCCAGATGCACAATACAGCACCCACTCTCTCTACACAGCCTCAAATACACATCCACTGATGTCAGCAGATGTGCATTACCTTTACAAACTCACAACACCCACTTGCATTTAACTCTGTTCCACCTCCAACTTCCTGCATGGGGAGTTCACATACCAGTGATAGGGACAGACAAAAAAATCCCAAATCAACAGCAGAACAAATGTCAGCAAGAGACTGGTTACATTACCCTTCATACCAACTCACCATTTACATTTGATGGAACACCTCTTCACTCACAGGACTGTTAAATAAAAATCAAGTCTCATAGCATCTGCATGAGCCAAAAAAAATACTGCATTTCTGTCCATTTCTAAAATGGCATTAATTCGGGCAGCATTGTAGCATAGCATTTACTGTTTGCAGTACAAACAACCAGGGTTCAATTCTACTTCTCTGCAAGGAGTTTGTACACTCTGTGACCATGTGGGTTTCATCTAGGTGCTGCAATTTCCTTCCACATTCCAAAGACATGTGGGTTAGTAGGTTAATTGGTCAGAAGAAACTGAGGCACAGCCTCATTTGGGCTAGAAAGGCCTGTTACCATTCTGTACCTCTAAATCTAAAATTAAAACCCTCACACCAACTCACTATTTACACCTGATGAATCACACCTCTTCACTCAGCAGAAATCAGTCTCACCATGTCTGCTACAAGCCAAAATGAATCACCTGTAGATCTAAGTATGATATCTCAGAGGATACAAATTCTGCCCATTACTAGAAATGGCATTGCAAAGATTTAATAACCATGTGATTCAAGTACGAATCTTAAAACAGTGTCAAAACGGCACTATTACAACCCACAACTCCTTTCCCTTGAGGGCAGAGTCTATGAATGAGACAGAACGTGCAGCACAAGAGATAACATTCAGTCTATCATATTGGTCAAAGATCTCAGCCTGGGATTCATGGCCCTGAAGATCACAAAGCAGCAAACAAAACGCTGGAGGAACTCAGCAAGTAAGCCAGCATTCATTTGGGGGAGGGAGGGAAATAAACAGTTGATGTTTCTGGCCAAGACCCTTCATCAGGACTAATATTACATCACAGCTTCTTTACTACTGAAAGTAGACCTTAAATGTGAAGTTAAAATGGATGAACTCCAACGGTGGGTATTTCTATAGCTGATGATGAATTCAATCTGGAAACCACATTTCAGAAGCTGGCCAAGGGAAATGCATTTGTAAAAGAAATACTCCCAAAAGCACAGCAGTCAGAGTAATGCTTTAGAGTTCTAGCAACTCTGGTTCAATTCCTGTTGCTGTAAGGAATCAATACATTCTTTCTATGTCTACACAAGTATCCTCCAAGTGCTCTGGTTTCCTCCACCAATCCAAAGATGCACAAGTTGGAGTTCAGGTTAACCCTAAACACCAAGTCACAGGCATGATATGTTTGCACCTGAAGCACGGCGACACCAGTAGGCTGCCCCAAGCATATTCGCAGACTGTGCTGCTCCCTGATGCAAATGCATTTACTGTGTTTCAATGCACGTGATAAATAAAGTTGGCCTTTAATCACAACTATTAGTGGTGTGGGGTTTATGATTCGGACCAACTCCACAGGAGTAGTCAGATAGCAGACAGCTTCAATAGGGACAACGGTTTATGAAAGTTGACAGCGGGTCAGTACTACGAAGATTAGCCCCTGGGTGGTTCAGCTGCCTGGCATTTCCTTCCAGTATACAATAGCCAGGAAACTGCTAATATCAGGGGCTTAACTTTAAGGTGATTGGAGGAAAATATGGGGGGATGTCAGGGGCATTTTTCTTTAATATACACAGTGGTGGGTGCATGGAATGCCCTGCCAGGGGTGTGGCAGGGGCAGTTATGTGAGGGCCTTAGATAGGCAGATGGAAGATAGAAAACTGGAGGACTACGTTGGAGGGAATGGTTAGATTGATTTTAGAACTGATTTTTTAAAAAAAAATCAGAACCTCATGGGCTGACGGACCTGTAGTGTTCAATGTTCTATGTACATTCAGATCCAAAGACACGCACATAGCAACCCATTGTATCATGAGCATAGCATAATCAGCATGGCTTAGCTGGTTTGATAGCAGCGCCTCTATTGGTCCCCTACAATGCAAAAAAAAATGAAACATCTTCCAGTGAAGGATTTCATTTTCAAGTAACCCGACCTTGAAGTGAGAGCTAGATCGCTATAGCAACGGAGTGTGTGGACAGCAGGGATTAAAGCTCTTTACCTTTGAAGGATTAGCAAGGCTAAAATTTTGAGATAATGAAATACAGTTCGTCTGCAGGCAGAAGTTGTGAGGTGGGTAGAGAGAAAAGGAGAGGGAGATCTTTTAAAATCAGAAATAAGTGTCAGCGTGCAATAAAACATACAGCTCTCAGAAGTGCAGTTAGACCAAAGCATAGGAGCAGAATTAGTTCACTGGGCCCATCGAGTTTGCTCCACCATTTCCCCCCTCTCAACACCATTCTATCTTTTCCCCCACAACCTTTGATACCCTCACTAATCAAAAACCTACCAACTTCGGCTTTAAATTAAACTGAAGACTTGGCCTCCACAGCCATCTGTGCATGAATTCCGAAATCTGTGGCTTGTGAAGTTCCTCCTCACCTGTTCTAAAGGGATGTCCTTGTATTCTGAGGTGGTGCCCCCAGGTCCCAAACTCCCCCACTATAGGAAACATCCTCTCCATATCCACTCTATCTAGGCCTTTCAATATCTGATAGGTTTCAATGAGAACGCCCCATATTCTTCCAAATGGCAAATGAAGGCCCTGAGCCATTAAACAACTTTGCATACACCAACAGATTGCCAAGATCATTCATGAACCTCCTCTGGACACTCCATAACCAGCACATTCTTAGACAAGGACCCAAAACTGCTCACAATCCTCCAAGCGCAGTCTGACCAATGCCTCTATGCCTCAGCATTACATCTTGCAAAATGAAGGGTAATAATGCAATTGCCTTCCTTGCCCTCGACTCAACCTGCAAGTTAGCCTTTAGGGAATCCTGGCCAACCAAAGATTGAAGTCATGTAACGTTGGCCATTCACATCAAGGGACCGATCCAATTATTAAAACATCGGGGCAAATCTACAAAAGCCAACTTGCATCTCAGCCCTCATCTGGAAATCAACCAATCTGAGTTGTAACTAATCAGAAAACTAAGTGATGATCTGAAGCAGTGTGAAACGCAGTTACATACAAGGACCATTCTGGGCACAATGCTAGATAAAAGGTCAAGGTGAACAGAAAATTTTAAAAGTCTGACATGTTAAGTAGTATTTGAGGTCAAAGACCATCAAACTTAGTTTGCATCTCAACCATCTACTCTCCATTAGAAAAGGTTACAAAAGGCAGGGTGACTGGAAGGACAGTTTTAAGCTAGAGCACATGATATTAGTAAGTAGTTTTCAAAGGACTTCTGTTTCTATTATTTTCTACAACTCAGGACAGTTTTGTGCAGTCAATTAGAAACTCCGCATGGAGTCACTTCAGTGCATTTTGCAAATGTGCATAGCAAGCTCCTGCTGCTGTGATGGTGTCTGGTCAAGTGATCAGGGATGGCTCTTCAAAATTTAAAATGGACAGAAGAAAAATTGAAGGACCCTGGTTTATTAGCACAGCACCTCTGACTGCAGTATTCTTTGAACTCCCGACAGCTCCACTTGCTCAAGTCCCAACACAAGGATTCAAACCCAGAACCTTCTGATTGAACAGGAAAACTTTCAGACACACAAAAGCAAGACTTTCATTTCCCCACTACCACCTTCACTTCCCCAAAAAGGTCCTGGAAATGCAGTAGAAATAAATGCTCATTAAAAAGAATGCAAATTTTAACTGAAAGTAAGCAGTGAATTATTTGCCAACTCAATTTTAAAACTATGCCTCAATGGACATAAAGCAGATGACTGAAGAGGAACAAATTTGTTAGATTTTATACACATTAGAAAAAAAATTTAAATTTAAATGGGGTAGGACCACAAATTAAGAATTTGATTGAATCTGGTTGATAACTACACTCTGTATGTGATTAAATAATCCAATTGTATTTCATGTACTATATGAAAACATCGGTTGTTCCAGTTTTTAAAAACAGAGTACCATTCTGAAGTTCTTAAAGTTTGATGAAGACAGTGCACATCACCCAAGCCTGCTTTTCTAAACTTCTACCAACTTTCATTTCAGTGCTCAGCTTCCTTTTTAAAGCGACTTCAAATGTTTAAAGTTAGTTAGCTCCAACCCATCACAAAGCAGTTCCTTAAAAAAAGTTTGCAAACTGCAGCACGGGTTAGAAAAATTTTAGACAATGTCATTCACCCTCACTGCAGTAAATGTGTGATGGCAAAACATTCTTTTCAAAGCTTGTAGAAATTAAGCGTCAAGATTGTTTAATGTCATTTCCAGTAAGCAAGTGTAAAGGGGAACAAAGTAATTGTTACTCCGAATCTGATGCAACACAAAAACAATGAATATACAAACAGAAGATGGCTTATATAAATATTGATTTTAGGTTATGTAATGTGTCCCTAAGCATGTAGTGTCTGTACATAAGGTGACTCACAGGAAATTATAAAATAGTGCTGTTCGTGCCATGTCGAGGGGTGGGTTAGTGGCTGGGGGTGTTGATCAGCCTTACTGCTTGGGGAAAGTAAGTTGAGTGAGTTGCTCCTGGCATAGATGCTACATAGATTCCTCCCTGATGAGGGTGGGACAAGTAGTCCATGAGCAGAGTGGTTGGGTCCTTCATGATATTGATTACCTTTTCCCTGGTATCCTATATACATGTCCCTGATGGTGGTGGCTACTGCTGGTGACAAGTTGGCAGTTTTGACTACCTGTGAGATTCATTACCCTTTGTAACTAATGAAGCATGCCTTAAACCTGCTCAAAAATGAATTGAAATAGCAGCAAAGAATATTATTTCAAAAGCAAACTTGCCAATGAGTTGTGATCCAAAATGTACTTCCCATCTCCAAAAGTATTTACAAGCAGTAAGACAGTCAGACCCATACATTAGTAGCACTGACACTTAGAGAGAAAAGAGAAATACTTACAGATAAGCCTTTTGTATTAAAAGCTGGAGATAAAAAGTGGAGGTGTAAAAGAAATGAGAACAAAATTTAATTTAAAAAGCAAAGTAAGACAGCTCAACCAAAATGTGGTGCATTTTTCTCTGGATCTACCTGCTACAGGCATTAAGCAGCTTGCTATTAGCATAATGGAAAAGCAGACTAGTCTGAGATGTCACTCAAAATGGTTTTGCTTCTTAAAGCTTAAGAAGTGAAACCAGTTCTATTTTACCGTAGACTGAATTAAACTTGAGACTTTCTAAAGACCAGCACTCAAACTAGGAAATGCAGGCAATGCGTACTTTGAAAGAAAGCATTAACCAGCCACCCCTCCTCTTCCACCTTCCAAAAAGGTGGGTCTGCGCCAGATGCAGATTGAAGTCAAAACACAACACAAGGATATCCCCCTATGTCAGCCTGACTACTCCCATGTTCAAGACCAATTTGTGGCAAATGACCCCCATCAGAACAGTGTACCCTTACTGGGACAATGGTAGCCCTACTCTTCACTACCACCATTCCTCATGGTGCTGTTGTGGGTGTAACCCGTACACATTGGCGCTCAGTTCACCTCTAGGAACTCCCCTAATAATCAATGACACAGCTTGTAGAGATCCAAACAATGACAGCTTCAGTACACAAAGTTCCATAATTCAAATGCAACATTTGCAATTTTCCAAAAAGTTGTTTTAAAATTACACCAACATGCAATAAAAAAACTGCAAAAATCACATCACATGGCACTATTTATAGGAATACACATTCAGTGACTTGTTTTAATACAAATAGAAAATCTGTTAGTACATTCTTAATTAGAACAAAGCCAGTTAATATAATTTTGAAACTGAAATTACAAAAATATTACAATTATGAATGTCCCAGGCATAAACTACAAAGCAAGCACAGTTCCAGCCAACACAACTACAAGATTAACCCTGCAATTGCCAAGGCAGCAAGCACAGCACTTCCATTGAAAGATTAGTTATGATTATGGAGCATAGCACCACTAGATGCAAAGGCACACACAAAAACCTGCAGATTGAGGTAGCGGTAGGATCAGCAACAGGCAGAATGGAAAGGAAGTCGACTAACTTGTCCAGGTAGGGGTGTGGACCCGTCGGATGCCAGAGAGACGGGCATGGATGAGGAACAGGAGGCCACATGGTCCTCAAGGCCTTCAATCCTCGGCTTTTTGTTGGGCTCTGGGCTGGCTAGAGGAGTTACACTATTGCGCCGCATGAGTGGGTTTGATCCCTTCTTACCAACGTCCTGGTCGGAGTGAATGGAGAAACGCAAAAAATAAAAAAGCTGAATTACAACAGGAGCATTTCATAAACCAAGTGTAACAAACCCAGAAACAGGTTTGTTATCACTGACATATGTCGTGAACTTTGTTGTTTTGCGGCAGCAGTACAGTACAAGACAAAAATTACTACAATAATAAAATAAATAAATAGTGCAAAAGGGGAGCTGCATTTATGGACCGCTATGGCGACTCAAAGCAGCCCAGTCTGGAGTTTTTGGGGAAAGGGTTTTTGTTTTTTTGTTTTTTAAAAACATTACAACCTCAAGAATGAAGACTGCACATGACCACCAAAACTCCCCCAATGTCACTCACAGCCTTTCTGGTGGGATAAAAATTGACAATTTCAGCACGAGCCATTCACTAGAGTGGCCATTAGTTTTGTCTGACAGACTTCATTCCAACTGGGATAGAAGTTGGACAACTGCAATGCTCCCCCACCTGAGCACAGCTTCGGTCGATAAAAGTTACTGAATGAACCACTGGGAAGCACTTTCGCAAAAAGCAAACTGTAGTTCAAAAATCAGTTCTATTAACAGTTTTGGCTGGGCTTCAAAATGTTCTAGTTTTCCCTTCCCAAATATTCCTCCCTGGTGAAAACATTTACCCTGTCACGGGCAAGTAGATCAGTGTTCTTCTATTCAATGTGACGTGACTTAATCCAATTATGGCAGCAAAGAATGGATCAACTGGGATCAATCTTTTCACTCAGGTACAGCCCAATGCCCAAACCACCTATATTTACTCCATGTTAAGCTGTTATCCAACCTACACTATTCAGTAACACACAAAATGCTGGAAGTCAGCAAATCAGATAGTATCTATGCCTGATCGTAGATGCTGCCCAACATGCTGAGTTCACAGAACAGTACGGCACAATACAGGCCCTTTGCCCCACGATGTTGTGCCAATATTCTAAGCTACTTTAACATCAATCTAACCCTTTCCTCCTACATAACCCTGCATTCTTCTTTCATCTATGCACCCAAGAGTTCCTTAAAAGTCCCTAATGTATATGCCTCTGCCACCACCCTGGCAACTCATTCCATGCTTTGTGTTTTTAAAAACCCCGATACTTTTATACCCCCTTGTGTTAGCTATTTCTGCCCAAGGAAAAAGTCTGGCTGTGCAGTCCGTGCCTCTCATCTTACACAGCTCAGTCAAGTTAACTCCCATCCTCCTTTGCCCCAAAGGAAAAAAGTCCGAGAGCTCACTCAAACTATCCTCAGTTTTTATGTCCAACACTGCCAGCATCTGGGGAATTTGGCGTCTGATTCGCTGCCCTACATAATGGGAAACTAGAAACTCGAGCTTTATATAGTTGCTGACAACTGAGACAAAACACTGTCCAGAATCAAACTTAAAAACTCAATACAAAATTAAACTAACGTGTATAATATTACCACAAAGTGCAAGATCTACTCTTAAGTTTAAGCTTAAAACAGGTAGATTATACGTACATTGTTGTTTTTCTACAGGACAAAACTTAGATACTGGAAGAACTCAGGTCAGGCAGCATCTAGTGAGGAAAAGGGATAATAAGTTTGGGGCAAGACTCTGCACCGTGACTAACCCAGCCCCGAGGGAGTGTCTCATTCCCATGTATCAACTACCTGCTGTGCACTTGTTCTTGCAGTAATGTGGCTCCAATACAATATCCCATGCACCATCAATCTCCAGCCCACGCCACTCAAGGAGTTCAGTTAATCTTTTTTGTGACTAAATGTACAATCGTGACCATACAGGTTAGGTGTGACTGGATGTACGTGCTTCACAACTTGGCCCCAGAGGAACACTTTCATTTAGCTACATACGTGTATGGTTGAATGACTATTAACTTTCCCTTTACAGATGCTGCCTGTCTCGCTGAGTTCCTCCAGCTCAGCAACCTCCCACCAGCTTCAGTCTCATCTCCCTGGAGAGGGGAGAAAACACACTTGATGTGCATGGTTTTGGGCAGTAAACATTTCAGTGCTTGGACAGGGAAGCAACACAACTCATTCCTAGAATCAGAGCTTGTGCTTTGAAGAGACACTGTTGGACTGGCCTAAACCCCATACAGAAGGGGAGCAGGCAGGACAAGGTGAGCCATCAAGTGTATTTGGTAGCACAGCACAGATTATACCTGGTAAATTTTACCTACAGGGAGGCTGCCTGGGACCTGCCTGTAATTAAAACACACCAAGGCAGCAACACAAAAAACTCTCGAGGGAAAAAAAGCAAATTCTTTTGGGGTGCCTTTGGGAACAAACTAGCCGACTTCGTACTCAAGTATGATCTTTACTCCAACCAATTACTTTCAGAAGTGACAGGACTCTTAATTCAAAAATGAACAGTGTGCATCCTACTCACATACTGAAAAAAATGAACATTTATTCTGATCAATGTTAGTCTGTTAGTAACCATACATCCTACATTACCTCCCAAAACATCAACTGCTTTAAGCACAAAACAGTTTAATAGAACATAGGATAGTACAGGCCCTTCAGCCCATGATGCTGTGCTGACTTTACCTATTCCAAGATTAATCTAACCTTCCCTCTTTCATGGCCTTTCAATAATTTTAATTCAATACTAAAATAAATTGTTCAATTTTCTCCTTCCCTTTCTTCTGTCAACCACTGTCCTCCAGTTCTCTCCTTCAACCCTTTACCTCTTCCACCCAATACCTCCCAGCACCTACATACCCACTTTAACCCCTATTCAGGTCTCACCTACCAGCTTGTACTCCTTTCCTTTCACACATATTATTCTGCCTCCCTTTTCCAGTTCCAATGAAGGGTCTCCACCTGAAACATCAACGGCTCATTCCCCTCCATGGATGCTGCCCGACCTGCTGACATCTTCCATCGTGTATGTGTAAATATAAATATTTTTTTAAAGTCTAGAACATACTGCACAGAAATAGGCCCTTCAGCCCATCTAATCCATGCCAAAATATCCTGCCTAGTCCCATCCACTGCACCTGGACCATAGCCCTCCACACACTTCACACTCATTATTTAAATTCCTCTTAAATGCTGAAATCGAAGCCATATCCACCACTTCCACTGGCAGCTTGTGCCACACTCGCCACCCTGTGTGATGTTCACCTTTAGCATTTCACCCTTAACCCATGACCTCTAGTTCCAATCTCACCAAACCTCAGTGGAAAAGCTTGCATTTACCTCAACTATAACCCTCAATTCTGTATACCTTCTAGGGAATAAAGTCCTAACCAAGGGGTGGGGAAGTCAGACTACCGTGGGTAGGGGGAATACTAACGAGTGGCAGTACTCTCCATCCTTATCCATTTCCTAATTCAGTACAAGCCACGCCACCCACTAGAAACTGCTGGCCTAGCTGAACTGCAGAGCCTGTGGCTCTTCAACAAACTACCCATCCAGCTGTCGGTCAGAAAGGCGAGAGGAATAAACAGCAAGGACCCCACCCCCCTTCCATTCAGGTCACGCTCTCTTCTGACTGCCGCCATTGGGAAGTACAGGAGCCTTAGATCCCACACCACCAGTTTCAGGAGCAGTCATTACCCTTCAATCATCGGGCTCCTGAACTAGCCTGGAAACTTCATTCAGCCCAGCACTAAACTGACTCCACAACCTATAGACTCATTTTCAAGGACTCTTAACTTCTGGACCCTACGGAAAATCCTGGCAATTCTGGACAAAGTTTCACACCCTCTGCATGCCAGCTTGGCTGAACAGAGAAGCACTTTTAGCAAAAGACTAAGACAACAGCGCTGCTCCGAAGAGCGATACATGAGGTCATTCTTACGCTTGGCCATTAGACTGTAATGGGTCTATCAGCAGCCAGGGAAGCGATGACCCCCTCCTGCTAAGACTGTTCGAAACAACTCATTTTTCATTCTACTTCTCTAATATTTATATCTGTGCACTTGTTATGCTACTGTGACACTAATTTCCTTTGGCATCAATAAAGTAACTCTTAAACTTTTAAGTTTGTTTTCTGTATTTGTACAATTTGTCATCTTTTGCACACTGGTTGCTTTTGGGCAGTTTTTCATTGATTCTGTTGTTTATTTGTATCTGAATGCCCACAAGAAAATTAATTTCAGGTGTGTATGGTGACATAAATTTAATTTGAACTTTAAACGATGACAAGCATTCTCCCTTAATATTCCACCCAGGGGGAAAATTACAAACTTTTCTCCAAAGTTCATCATAATGCTGTTGAATTACATGTGCATTACCCAAGTTAGTCAAGCCAGCCGCAGACAAAGCTGATGCTTTTCACAGAAAGTTTTGCGGAACTTGTTTTAAACCCCATTCTCATCCCAAACAAACATCAACCTGCATAAGGGGAACTAGGTTTGACTCCAGGCTGGTGTAATCCAGATTATGTTCAATCCACCCAGCGTTTGCTAATCTGTTACTTCGCTAGTAGAGAGTGCTGTATACCCAGTAAATTGAACACTCACCTCTGGCCGATCTCTGTGTGTGTTTACTGCCTCCACGTTCAGAAAAATAGACTCAACCTTGCAACCTAATTGAAGAGAAAATTAATCCCATGATTCAGTACAAATGTCAAAGAAAAATACAGCACAGTACCAGGCCCTTCAGCCGTCTAGTCTGTGCCGAGCAATTAGAGTTATAATGTTTTGTAGAGCACCAAACTCACCATATGCAAATGGAGTCAATTTCAGTACAGTGTGAAGAGGACACTTGAGGTACGGCAGTTCATCTATAATGAGAACAATCAGACAGTGAACATACTGCTAAACTCTTACACTTTCAGATGCCCCTCAAGTCAAGGTGGCAATGGTAGCACATCGATTGGCATAGCACCATCACAGTGCCAGCAAGACGGGTTCAATTCCCACCGATGCAAGGAGTTTGTACGTTCACCCCGTGACTGTGTAGGTTTCCTTCCATATTCCAAATTTGTACAGGTAAGGGTAGCAAGTTTCATGCATGCTACCTTGGCACCAGAAGCACAGCAACACTTGCTGCACTGCCAGCAGATCCTCGGACAGACGATGCATTTCACTACGTTTTGATGTACACATGACAAAGCTGATCTTTAATCTGGAATTGGTTTACTACAGCCATGTGTACTCGGATAGTGGGAAGCGCATCTTGCATGTTGCTCATACCGATCAATACATCAGTGCATCGAGGTCAGAGTAAAACAGCAACAGAATGCAGAATAATGTAACAAGTACAGAACGTTTAGTGCAGGGAAATTAGGGGCAAAGCCATACAGAAGATTGCGAGGTCAAGATTCCTGGCATGGTACTGTTGCAGCTGGGGCAGCCACAGTCTCACAGCTCCAGAGATCTGGGTTTGACCCTAACCCCTGTTGGGACAAATCAGTACTTGACAGGCAGCATGGAATCCAAATTCAGAAGTTCAAAAATTCAAAGTTTCAACGTACATATATGTCAACATACACAACCCTGTGAACTGCTTTCTTTCAGGCATACACAGCAAATCCGAGAAACACGATAGACTAATGAAAGAAGACAGGTCAGACAACGTGCAAAAGACAAACTGTGCAAATACAGCAAACGAGCAATAGATATCAAGAACATGAGATGAAGAGTCCACAGGCTGTAGGAACAGTTCAGTGATGAGGCGAGTGAAATGGTCCAAGACTGGTTCAAGACTTGGATGGTTGAGGGGCAATTATCTATTCATGAACTTGAGGTGTGGGTGCTGAGGCTCTTCCTGAGGGTACCATTTTTAAGATAAATTCTTAATTTTAGGTCTTGTACTATATTACTGCTACAAAACAAATTTCACAATATACACCCGTGATAATAAACCCTGATACAGAATCATTATTCTGAATTAAGAAGGACCTCAATGTACAATACTGCCCTATTCACCAACCTGCACTTTTATCCAGGAAGTACGCGAGAAGGCAGCGCATGACTGCTTGATGACAAATGACTAAAACATCGCCCTGTCTCTCCAGTTCCATAATAACCGGCTCCAGGCGTTGCACCAGGTCTTGGTAAGACTGGAAACAGAAAGCCACACAGTTAAAACCAGAAATGTGACCCAGTTACCACTTTCAAACGAACATCCTCAAATAGAGATCAGGTTTCTGAAGCTACAGCTAGTTAAGGGTTAAGCAGAGTGTGCATCGTCATCATGCCTCATGTCATAAGATTATCAACACGCTTCAGAAATTGCCTGGCATCAGTGGTCACATTGCCAGGACTTGTGATAGGCACCAGCTGCTCACATGGCTTCACGTGAGCCTGATCAGGGGTGGGGCTAAGCAGGTGCCACACCTAGCCCAAGGGTGATCTGCAGGCTTGGGGAGGGAGGGAGCACCTTTCACCACCTTTGATAGGGACGCAAGCAGAGTATTCGGAAAATTTAATGTATTCATCATGGAAATTACAAACATCAGCTCTTGAACAGCGTTCAGAACATAAGCTTGCAAAGCCATGTATTTCAGTAGTAATGCATTAAAACAGTGACACAGCAGGGGCACGATGGTAAGGCAGCAGTTAGTGCAATGCTATTACAGTTTGGGGCATTGCTGTGCTTGAAGTTCAATTCCGGTGCTGTCTGTAAGGATTTTTTGTTCTCCCTGTGACCATGTGGGTTTCCTCCAGACATTCTGGTTCCTTCCCACAGTCCAAAGATGTACTGGTCAGTAGATTAATTGGTCTTTGCAAATTGTCCAGTGGTTAGGCTAGAGTTAAACAGTAGATTGCTGGGCCATGCAGCTCGCTGGGCTAAAAGAGTTTGTTCCATGCTGCATTTCCAAATCAATGGATCCTGCAGATGCTGGAAATCCAGAGTAACACATACAAAATGCTAGAGAAACTCAGCAGGCCAGGCAGCATCTATGGAGAATGAACCTTCATCGGGATAGGAAAGGAAGGGTGGAGGGAGAATGTACAAACCAGCAGGTGATAGGTGAAACCAGATGAGAGGGAATGTGAGTGGGTGAGGGGATGAGTATTCAGTGAGGAGCTGGGAGATGATAGATGGAAGGGGAAAAAGGGATGAAGGATCCTGATAGAGGACAGTGGAATAAGGGAGGAGGAGAATCCACTCATTTTCTTTCACTGCACAACTTTAATCCACTCAGTCAACTCCAGAATGCTACTGCTAGCTAGACTCACCTCTCCCGTTGGGTAACGGTAATAATATTTGTCTTGTTCACGGAGGGAGTATTCCTCAGGATATTGCTCCTTGATTTCTTCATAGGTCATATCTTCACATACACCCTGAAATCAGAAATACATTCAGTCACATCTCCCCTAGAAGCCCAAGTCCCGACTGTGCCAAATCATGTCCATTGGACACAGATGAGTCATTCCCAGTGCAGAAAACCAAACGTCACAATATGTTGCTGCTCACTCTTCCCAACATACTAAGCTGTTCTGATGCTCCTTTACAATCAGGAGTTGCAGACAGAACTAAGGCATATTGGCCTTTATCAGAAGCTATGCAAGAGTTATGAAAGCCAAAGCACAAACAGTGGACAACACCAAGCCTGGTGCCAAATATAAACCAAACAATGCATAGTCTTGACTGACTCCACAATCTACTGATTGTTCTTGGGTTTGAGAAAGGAAATTGTCTGTCTTTCATGTACAGCACATTTAAACCTGTTCTGAAGAAAACCAGGTCAGCTTAGATAACCCCCAACACAACTACAATTCTGAGAGGTGCTACGATAGTGTGAGGTATGTCAATATCAATTGGTTAGTGGTTTAGTATTGTCATATGTACTGGGGTGTAGAAAAAAAAAACTTGCTTGTTTACTGTCTGGACAGATCTCTCCATGCACAAGTACAGCACAGTAATACACAAGGATAAAACAATGCAGAATTTAGAGCTACAGTTATAGACAAAGTGCAAGGTCCAAGACAGATCATGAGCTCATCCACATTGCATAAAAGATCCATTCAAGAGTTGCAGACGAGGGTGACTGGGTAGGAGGGTCCTTGACTACACTTGCTACTTTCTTACAGCAGCAGAAAGTATAGCTGGAGTCAATGAGGGAGGTTAGTTTCTGTGATGGACTGGACTGTCTACAATGCTCTAATTTCAGACTATTGTCATAATGCAGATATGATGCTTTCTCTAGTATATCTGTAAAAAAAAAAGGTGAAGGTCACCTAGGACAGGTCAAATTTCCAAGAATTCCAAGCAATGATCCAAGCCCCAAAAGGGCCCATACAAATTGGGAGGAGATTAAAGGTTAAATGCAACTTACAGCATCTATTTCATTGAGTGCTTTCCACTGCTCATAATGGCTTCCCAACACCTCGGCCGTCTGGATGGTCCTCTGCAACTGGCTGGTCCACACCTTCAGATCCTTCAGGTTCTGCTCCTCCAAAAACGTTCTTAACGCTGTGGAAAACTGGGGGCGGGGGAAGGTTAAGATTCCCATTGTCACTAGAAAATTCGTAAAACCCTCATTTGTTTTAAAGTGAACAAACACCATGCATCTCTCTGCAGAGAGAGATTGGGCAACAAACTGGCTGAACACAGTAGCCAACATCTAAATTATGCTTTTTGAATACTACTTACAGAAATCTCAAAATTTAAAGTCGTAAACAAATTGCAAATTCTACTATCATAATGAGGTTGGAGGAGCAACACCACATGTCCCATCTGGGTTAACTCCAACCTGAAGGCACAATCATCAATTTTTCTAGCTTCCAGTTATTTCTCCCGTTCCCCCCCCGCCCCCCCCCATTCTGGTTATCCTCTTGCCCCTTCTCTTCTCATCTGCCCATCACCTCCCCCTCTGGTTCTCCTCCCGTAATCCACAGTCCTCTCCTACCAGATTCTTTATTCTGCCCTTCAACTCACCCACTGATCACCATGTAGCTTCTCAGAGCAGCCCCCTCCCTCTCCTCCCCCCACCCGCCAGCTTATACTGCTTAGCCTATCACACCATACTCTGGCTTCTGCAACCCCCCCCCCCCCCCACTTTCCTTTCCAGTCCCAATAAAGGGTCTTGGTCCTAAACTGACTGCTTATTCCCTTCTATTAATGCTGCCTGACCTGCAAAGCTCCTCCAGCATTGTGTGTGTGGCATATAAAGTATGTTCAACCCATCTTTGACAAAAGACAAAGCAAGTGCTTGCATACAAAAACAGTGTTACTTACTATTGTAAATTTTATTAGCAAGTTGTGCAAAGCAATCTTTTCAACAATTTGAAACATTGATTATTAGAACGTATTAAATATCCAGCGCGCTTTAATAACATTAACTTGTGGATCTGAACAGCATTCTCCTGGAGCGCAGGAGAATGAGGGGAGATTTGATGGAGGTACTAAAAAATTGAAGGTCTAGATAGGGGTTGATGCAAGCAAGCTTTTTCCATGAAGGTTGGGCAACACAAAAAATGGAGGTCACAGGCTAAGGGTGAAGGGTCAAATATTCAAGGGGAATACGAGGAGGAACTTCACTCAGAGGTGGTGAGAGTATGGAACAAGCTGCCAGTGGAAGTGGTGGATGTGGGTTCATTTGTAATACACAAGTTTCGGTAAGTACATGGATGGGAGGGCTATGGCCCAGTTATATATTGATGGGATTAGGCAGAATAACAGCTCAGCATGGATAGATGGGCCGAAGACCACATTTCTGTGCTGCAGTGCTCCACGACTACGTGTATACACGAGGAAGGTCGAGCCACATACCTTCTTCCCTCTGTAAGAGAGCCCGGAATCGCCACCAATCTTGCCCTTAAGGTTATATTCACTCTCCCCATGACGACACAAGTAGATTGTACGAGGATGGACGTGAATGTTCATCAGGTAATAGACTATCCTGCTCTGAATATGATCCTGAACCCGGTTCACCAGGAATCGCCTGCCCACGTTAATCACCTTGATGAACGAGAGATCCCTAATATGACATGCCAAGGGAGGGAAAGGAAAGTTAACAATTGACAAAACAATTCCTTATTGTCATTACGCTAACCACAGCTCTACTAAACTATTAAAGTACTTAATTACCAGCATTTACAGTGTTGAAACAAACATACCAGATCAATTCTTCACAGTATAGCGAGATTTACTGAATACTAAACATCTGAACATAGCTAACAGCACAGAATTTCATATATTCTATTGTATTTATTTTACTGCAAATGCCTACAAAAAATAAATCTTCAGAGTATATTGCAACATACGTGTATTTTGTAATACACTTACTTTAAACTTTGGAAATACTTCTGATTCAGCATTAATTACCAAACCCTTCAATAGCTTTGTCACATGTACGCTAAACATAGAAACATTGAAAGCAATGCAGGAAACAATGCCACACTTCTGACACCAACGTAGCATGCCAACAACTCACTAACCATAAACTGGTACATCAGGAGGAAACACGCAGTCATGGGGAGAACACACGAACTCCTTGCAGACAGCAGTGGGAATCGAACCCTGATCAGTAATCGCTGGCGCTATGAAGCATTGTACTAATTGCTACATGACCATGCGACTTATGCAAACCTTGCAGGATTTGCAGCATTCATTAGCCATCTCCACTAATTGTACTCCCTCCATCTTAATGCATGGAACAACACTCCAAGGCCACCCCTACAACTGAGTACCAACTTTGGAACAAAATGCTGGAGGAACTCAGCAGTCCAGACAGCATGGGGGAAAAAAGTACAGTCGACGTTTCGGGCCAAGACCCTTCAGCAGGACCTGCCTGGCCTGCTGAGTTCCTCCAGCATTGTGTGCGTGTTGCTTGGATTTCCAGCATCTGCGGATTTCTCGTTTGTGAACCAGCTTTGGATGCAGGTTTGAGAATAGAAGGCATGCTAGTGGTTATACCTCATTAGGAGTTTGGGGAGATTAGCTATGTCAAAGTCTCTACAGATGTACTGTGGAGAACAATCTGACTGGTTGCATCATCAGCTCGTATGGAGATTCCAATGCAGAGGATGGAAAGAGGCTGCCGAGGATTGTAAACTTGGCCAGCTCCATTGTGGGTACAACTTCCAAACTTCCACCATGATTGAGAACATCTTAAGGGGCAGTGCCTAGAGAAGGCAGCACCCATCATAAAGGACCTCCTCCATCCCAGACATGTCCTCTTCTCACTACCACCACCAAGGAGGTGGTACAAGAGCCTGAAGACCCACACTCAACTTTTTAGAAACAGCTCCTTCCCTGATGCCATAAACTTCTGAACAGTCCATGAATTCATGAACACTACCATTCTAATCCTCTTTTTCACCAGTTTATTTTTGTTGTAACTTAATTTTTTTTTATGCCTTGCATTGCCGCTATGAAAAAATATCAGTGATAAGAAACCCAATTCTGATTTTACTTGGACACAAGTTTAAGAACAGACACACTGTTAAAAAGGACCAACTCAGCATTGGACTCACTTGTCATAGTTGTCTGGGTCCAAAGGCTGATAGGTTGCTTTGTAGCACTCGATTCTCTTGAGGAAGTCTTCCATTGCATCCGCCCTGTTACAATCCATATAATCTGGACTGGACACCTTCACATCCTGTAGCGAGCAAAGCATCAACTTAGATGGGGAGACATTAAAACCAGGCTTCCTCAAAAGCCCACCCAACATCTGCACAATCACTGTTAACTAGCAATCTCTGCGCCCACTCACCATGATGTTTGCTGCCACCACACTGGGATCATCACAGACAGACTCAACAAAAAACACCTACAATAAAAGAAAAACATTGAATTTCTTCAACCTTTAAGTTTGTCATCAAATCAAGAAAGCTCACCAATGCCTCTACTTTCTGAAGAGGGCCGAGAAGAGATAGTCACTGCAGATGCGCAGTGGAGAGCACCCTCACGTTCTGCATCACTGTGCGGTAACGGAGTCTGTGCTGCGGCAGACAGGAGAGCTCTCTAATGGATAGTTAAATCTGCCTGATGCATCAACGGCATCGGAATATCCATTAAGGACGTACAGCATATACAGAAAGGTGCTGGAAAAACACCAGCACTATCATGAAGGACCCCACCAACCCTGATTATGGGCTGTGTGCCCTACTCCCATCAGGGGTGAGGCTATACAGCACCCACACCGACTGTTTCTTTCCGAAGCACCTCCACCCATTAATCCACCCCACCACCACAGCACACCCTTCAACCCAACCAATCCGTGCTGGTCCCCATTTCCTGCTTTCTGCCCACATCCCTCCAAACCACAACTCTCTACGTACCATTCCAAGTGTTTCTTAGATACTGTACCCTGATCAACCTACCAACAGGTGCGTACACTGAGAATACGCACCTCACACAGGCTATAGTTACTAAGCATACGATCAGCAACACTGGCTACAAATCTACAGCTTGGGTCCATCATTCAGAGCTTGCACAGACAACTGGAATGCCAGAGATCGATTATTTGTTTTTTTAAAATAGACATTTTTTCTGCTTTCATAATTACGGGCTATATATGTCCTTTTGTGCCTTGGCCCCAGAAGAACATTTTCATTGTGCTGTATTCATGTGTGTGGTTGAATGACAATTAAGCTTCAATAAAGGATTTTTTTTTTAATGATCAAGAGGGAGAACTCCATGCCACAGCTGGGAGCAGAAGGAGAATGGCACTATTTGGGCCTTGTGCAATTGTATTTACAGAGTGAGCACAGCATCAGGCCCTTCCAGTCCAACAAGCCCACACTAACCAATTAACTTACTAATCTGCACATCTTTAGACTGCGGGAGGGAACCGGAGCACCCAAAGTAAACCCACACTGTCATGTGAGAGACACACGAAGTCCTTACAGAGACTGGCAGAACTGAACCTGTGTTGCTGCCGCTGTAAACAGCGTTAACCTAAGCACTAGGCTACCATGCTTTTAAGCCGCACAAAGGTCCACCCTTCAGTGCAGCTCTACACTGTCAGCTGACGTCTTTCAGACCAGGTATTAAACCCAGACCCGCCTCCTCACTTAAGGATGCCAAATGCTGATGAAAGGCAGTGGAATTCCCCCCCCCCCCCCCCCCCAACCCCCCAAAACCAGTGTCCTCACCCAAAACTTGCTCTAATCAACTTCTTGGCTTTTTGGAATTTTGCTGTGTGCAAATTGGCTGCCGTATTTGCTACTTTAACTTTCAAAGAGATGCTGCAGAAACACTAAATTTTGTACGCAGGCAAGGAGTTACAATTTGCACCCTCATTTCAAATCCAACACTCCAGATTTCCAAGACCTGAGCTTTGGCCACAGTGTCAGCTTTAGAAATTCGGTATCATCTCCGGCCAGCACTAACCTTCCATCCGTTTTCCTCCGCGAAGTTCAGGATCATCGCCCGTCTATCTCTGGTGGTATTTGTAGCATCGAAAACCTGATTAAATTAAGACAGTTTGATTAGAGCCATCCAATTACCATCTTGCTCAGAATATTGATTTTTCCTGCGAGGATTGTTAGTAAGGAACTTAAGGCAACTCTGGAGTCCCACGACTCCAACCAAGCATAAAGCCTTGAATCAATCCAATAAAATGCTGGCATCCGTTCCATATTTTACCTGCTTCACTTAAAGCACAACAGAGCAAATCATTACTTTGGAATTAGGTACAAACATGTAACGCAAGCCAATGAATATTAACAGCCCAAACAGCTACAAGGCAAGCTAGCCATAACATTCCAACTAGTTTGAAATATTGCAGAATGTCAGTAGCTCGGGTTGACTATTAGGAAGTTTGGTTGGTCACGGAGCCTAGCTAAACATTTGCAGATGTTTCAGCTCCAAATGATGGATCAAGTTCAATGATTAAACTTCCAAATTTCAACTACTTCATACTAAAGAGCTAATTAATAAATTCTAAGCTCCAGACATATCCATCACCAGCACATTTAAGCCACTCTACACAGCATCTTGAATTATCCTTATTCCATCTCAGATTGAACAGGAGGCTGCCACTCTACACTCACGCAATGACCCTCCTTTATGCTCAGTGTCACCAGGCAAAGCTCAAATTCCAACCATAAATCTGGCGATAACAGAACTGCTTTTGGCAGAATCTCAGACGGTGTCCAGGAAGCATACTGGACAGCATGTTTGATTAGTAACCCAACAACAACCTTGCAGTCATCAGTAATACCAAGGAGTTGATTGTGGACTTCAGAAAGGGGAAGCTGGGAAGCTTCCTCACATGTAACTCATGGTGATTTTGTGTACTGCTGCTGCAAAACAAACCTCATGACATACATCAGCGATGACAAATCCGATTCTGACTCTTCACCTTGGTCGTCTTGTTGGAGGGGATCCGGTGCTGTGGAATGCCCTCCTGTAGGGTGATAGAATCAGGCTCGTGGCTGACACAGGTCATGAAATTCATTGCATTGTCAGCTCTGGGCAATACACAAAATGCTGTAATTTACATACAATTCTGTAAGTTACAGAAATATAAAAAATCTTGTGCAAACAGAGCAAAATAGTCTAGTGCTTGTGGGTTCACTGACTATTCAGAAATCTGATTCAAGAGGGGAAGACGCATTGCTTAAACTTCTGGGTGTCATCTTCAGGCTCCTGTACCTCCTTCCCTACAGTAGTAATGAGAAGCAGGAATGTCCTAGATGGTGAGGGCTCTAAAGGCTGATTTATACTCGTGCGTACGGGCTACACCGCAGCCTATGCTGTAGTCCTGATTTTCACTTCTGCGTCGCTCTACGCCGTAACGAGCATGTGTTGGTGTGCGCCAAAATGCTAGTTGGCGGTGGGGTTTCTAAGCCACTGTGTTGAGTTTCTTTGTGAGAAACATGGACGAGGAAATGCATTTCAAACACTTTCGCATGTCAGCAGGTAGATTTGGCGATTTGCTTCATCTATTTCGTATCGGTGTACGCACAGCCTACAGACATGGCGGAGAAGCAGCAACCGGAAATGTGATGCTACCAAGCGGACCAATCACAGTTGTTGCGGTCTGCATCGTCACGGCTCCTGAGTAACTTTTCTGGAGGGGTGCATGTCACCCTACGGCATAGGGTACGCAACACCTACTGCGTAGATGCGACGCACAAGTATAAATCAGCCTTTACATTTTACAAGCAGCATCACCCTGCCCAATCTGTCAAGTAAGGAGACGGACTTACTGCAATTTGGCCACCTTCCTCTGCTAGATAGGCCTTCACATCTCTCAAGGCTGCCAACGCACACTGCCTGCAAAAACAACAAGGACAAGTCAGACCCAATATGGCGCACATAGCAGCAATGCAGATTTCAAAAAGACCCTTCCCAAACAAAAAGACACAGGATCACTCTTGGGTTTATAGTACTAGCAAACATACAATTGTAACAATGTGGCCCTTTCACGGGAAAAAAAAAGTCCATTTCCTTCCTTAGCATTACACCACGGGATGCGAATGTCTATTGAAAGAGTTGGTGCAAGGCAGATCCAACCCTAATAAGGTCAATTTGGAACTTCTGGCTGTTTGCCGAGCATGATCAACAACTGCACAAAATATCTGAGAGCTTCCTCTAAATATTGGGTCAAAAGAAAAAGAACGGCAGGAACTCAAACACAGGACAATAGTCAAGTACAGTGTAGAGGGAGATAATGTGGGATCTGTACTCAAACAGGCTCCACAAATTTTAAAACGAGAAACATGCTTACTCTGCCAGTTTTCTATCACAATTCAGTCACTCCACTGCAAGGATGTTAGTTTAATTCCCCAACTTCTACACCACAAAAATCTGTCATTTTGCAGTGATCCGGTCGGATGCCATCTTCAACACTCAAATTCACTTGGGTAATTACTGAAACAGGTTTTGACAGCAGGATTGAAAGTAAATTGCATCTTTGTTAGCTGTTTGACAAGATGCTTTTTAAAATCCAAATAAACTTTATTCATAATCTAAAAAATTACGAAAATAACCAAGCGATGCCTTTCTTTCTTACATTCATATTCAATGTGTTACATAGTGTTCTATTACATTCCTTAAAGCCAATAGGACTGTTGCCACTCTTGTGGTCTTCTGGGTTGGTACACCACTACAATAATTCCTCAATCCACTCACCCGTCTCCAGTAGCAGATGAACCCTGTACTGTGGTCCTTCCCCACTGTCCGATGTACAGTGGAAAAGCTTGCCCTGCTTTAGGGGTGGCAAGGTAGCACATTGATTAACGTAACACTAATACAGAGCGGGTGGCCTGGCTCAATTCTGCCACTAAATGCAAGGAGCTTGCATGTTCGCCCATGACTACGTAGGTTTTGTCCAGGGGCTCGCTCCCTCCCACATTCAAATGCGTACAGATTAGTACGTTAATTGGTCACACGGGTGTGACTGGGCGCCATGAATTCAATGGGCCGAAGGGGCCTGCTCCCATGCTGCATCACTCAAGAAAAGCCAATCAATTTATTCAAACTGTGAATTGGGGTAGTGCAAAGTAAAACAACAACAGAATGCAGAACAGTGTTACAGTTACAGAGATGGTAGTGCAGGCAGGCAGGCAGTAAGGTGCAAAGGGGCCACAACGAGGTAGATTGCACGGTCAAGAGTACATTCCTACTGTAGTAGAAAACTGCTCTGTAATCTCATTAACCACAGGGTAGAAGCTGTCTTTGAGCCTGATGGTAAGCGCTTTCAGGCTTTTGTATCTCCTCCCCAATGGGAGAGAGGAGAAGAGAGATTGTCTTTGATTATGCTGTCTGCTTTACTGAGGCAGCAAGTATAGGCAGTCCACTAAGAGGAGGCTGGGCTCCCCATGGGAATTTGGCAAAACACATTTTTATTAAATAAAGCTTTCCTGTATCTAATACAACTGCCATTCACATTTGGGCTTAATTCAGTTGTGTTAAGCTACCAACAAACGCAATGCTTGAAGATCCAGGCCGCCAAGCCTACTTACTTCCGAATTTTCATAGCGTCTTCGTTGTCATGGCGGAAGAAGTCATATGACCGATACCACTTTACAGCCTCCCGACGGTACTCGCCAACGTTGAAAACTGTACAACAGAAGAGTATTATTAGTGAAGCAAAGAAATGTACCCTGGGTCTTAATCTCCTGCTCACTGAGTGTGTCACAAGGACAGTTTATAGACCCTGGTTATTGGCACATAGATAAAGAGAGAGATTAGATAATTTGTCGCACATATATGGAAGCAGTGAAATGTGTCCTTTGTATCAATGACCATAGTTCAAGGATTGTGCTGGGAACATGCCCACAACTTACTACTCTAACCATTCATCTTTGGACTGTGGGAAGAAACTAAAGCACCCAGAGAGAAAGCCCGTGTCACAGGGAGAATGTACAAACTCCTTACAGACAACAGCGCAAAATTAACCCCATCAGCAGCGATTTAAAGTGTTTCATGGAACATTACAGCACAGGCGCTCCAGTTCACAGTGCTGTGCAGATCTTTTAACCAACTGCAATATCAATCTAACCCTCGTCACCCACAAGGTCCTCTATTTTTCTTATCCATGTGCAAGCATCTCTTAAATGTCCCTACAGTACCTGTCTCTACCACCAATCCCGGAAAAGGGTTTCAGCCCAAAATGTCAACGGTTTATTTCCCTCCACAGATGCTGCCTGACCTGCTTAATTCCTCCAGCATTGTCGGAGTTGCTTAAGATTTCCAGCATCCACAGAATCTCATGCCCCCATTTACTCCCCTTGAATTCTGGATCAGCCAGTACTCAACCTTGGGCGGCAGCAAGCTTGAAAGTATCCCCGATTCAGTTTACGGAGTAAAGCACATTCAGCTAAAAATAAAAATCTGATTGTTGTTCAAGATTCAGATTTATCTACCCATCTTTATTTTTATTGAGATACAAAGTAACAGGCCCTTCCAGCCCAGAGTCCCCTCCACCCAGTTACACCCATGTATGGTTGATGGTCACATCTTTGGAACGCGAGGGGAAACAGGAGGGCCCAAAGAAAATCCATGTGGTTACGGAGACAATGCACTGACTTCAATCGTTCTAAGGTGATTGGAGGAAAGTATAGGGGGGCTGTCAGAGGTAGTAGTTTGTTTTAGAGATTGGTGGGTGCATGGAGTGTGCTGCCAGGGGTGGTTTAATTAGGGGCATTTAAGAGACTCAGGCACGTGGATGATAGAAAAATGGAGAGCAATGCAAGAGGGGAAGGTTAGACTAATGTAACAGTAGGTCAAAAGGTTGAGAGAACATTTTGGGCCAAAGGGCCTGTATTGTGCTGTACAATGTTCTTTTCAGACAGTGGTGGGAATTAAACCCGGGTCACGGGCAGCTTACGCTAACTGATACACTACCACGCCACCCCTTAGCACCAGGTGTCCAGCCCGGGAGGCAAGCTTCCAGCCCACAAACCCACCAATGCCCCACAGCGAATGTGAAAGTCATCAATGTCCTGTACACAAGGCCCAGCCTTACCTCAGTGGTATTCTGCCTGGCCAGCATACTTGCCTTTGGTTGGGGCTCCTATCCAGTTGAGATACCGGGTCAGCTTCTTGGCTATGTAGGTCTTCCCCCGAGCCGGCAGCCCCACCATCACAATCACAGTGGGGGAGTTGGTAAGGTGTGGAATATATGCTGCTCAAAAAACAAAAGGAAAAATACTCCATTCAGTTTCACTAGTACAAAAACCAATGCATTTACAATACTAATTCTCTTTCAGCAACACACACAGTGCCGGAGGAACTCAGCAGGCCGGGCAGCATCTATGGAGGGAAAGGCCCTTCATTAGGAATATAGAAGCTGTCTGACCTGCAGAATTCCTCCAGCATTTCGCTCTGCTGTAGCAGAACTGAATTTCAGAGGAGTCCCACAAAAGCACGTGTATTAGCCTGTCAGAACAAGTCATACTTCTAATAAACTTCTACCCAAAACAGAGGAAGTCAGAAGATTACAAAATTTACATTAAATTTGAAATCCATTTATATTTTACATATTAGTTACACAGTAGTGATATGATTAGCATTTTATAGCACGAATAACCATGGTTCAATTCCACCGCAGCAAGGAGTTTGCATCCCAGTGCTCCGGTTTCCTGCAAAACTGGTCTCTTGCGGTGTCTCTTACAAGTGCTACACAAGGAGTACAGCTGTTTAATAAGGTAGTTTGCCACCTCCGTCATGAGAATTAAGGACAGGCAATAAATATTTGCAACAATTGTGAAACGCCACCATGGACAGTCCCAGGCTGGCTACAAAGGGGGAGGGTGGTTTGGGCATGGGCTTGCAACCCCATCCATAAATGCTCGGAGCTAAAAAAAAAAAATAATCAATCTCCAGAGACCCCATCCCTAAGGAGGGCTCTTCAATGGGCTGCAGCTGGTGACAACCGTCCCAGGACGGAGGACTCTGTCGAGCAGCTGTCAGTGCCCCCGTAGAGCAATGGGCTCAAAAAACTACTGCAAGCTGTAAATCGGTTTAATATTGTCACATGCTGAAGTAGAGTGGAAACTGTACCTCAGTCAGTACATATGACTGTCACATTTTGCATGCTATTCATACAGATCATTTCACCTGATCAATACATCAAAGTAGTACAAGGGAAAACCAGAGTAGCATAGCAGTCAGTGTTACACTATTACAGCACCGACAGTCTCCCAGTAACCATGCGATCTTCCTCCCACATTCCAAAGGCGCATGGGTTAGTAGGTTAATTGGTCACATGGGGGTAATTGGGCTGGAAGGAACTGTTACTGTGCTGTATCTCTAAAATATAATTTGCCAGCGTTCGACGTTAGTGCTCCTGCAACCCCACAGTAACTGGAATCTCAAACAGCAGGTACAGCCTCTGGCTCAAATTCATGAAATTAGTGCAACAGGTGCTAAACCCAGAGCAGACAGTCGACAAGGCCGTAAAAACTTCATCAATGCAACAAGATACCACCAAAAGAAAATGGCTTTGCTCTTCAAACATTCTTTGCACTTTTGACGATAAAAGGCCTTCAATTACAGAACTTGCAAAAAGTACAGTGATGTACCTCAGATATAAAGCTTTCTTACTCAAGATGCATTACATAGGACTCAAGCTGATAAAGGCACAACGAATTTCACAAGTACAACATGCACTCAAGCTATTTGAGAATTGAAGTTTGCGCATTACAAAATCATGCACAGAGAACATTTATGTAACCTGGGATTTCAGCTCAACACTCAAGATGCAACAGGACTTGTGCACTTTGAAGTAATAGCACGGTAAGTTCAGAAAATAAGGACTACTTTGCTCAAGCAGAGGAAAACAAACATTTATAAAATACCCTAAATTAAACATGAAGTAGGTTGTAATTGGGGCTTTGCATGTGCACCCAACTTTCACTGGAGAGGATGGAATATAAACAGGTATCCTACTGATCAGATTTTGGATTTAGACCCGAGTTGAACCCTTCCCTCTGATTGGAACTACCTGGGATTGGTACTTCTCCTACCCTGCCCCAACACAACAGAGATGGACACTACATCTCAATCACACTCACACTAGACACCAAATTTAGAGTGTTGTGTGCGGCTTTCATAACCTTCCTACTGGAGAGGTATCAATAAGATTGAAACGGTGTTGAGAAAATTTACAAGGATGCTGTTGATACCGAGGACCCAAGTTACTGGGAAAGGCTGAATAGGCTCGAACTTTTTTCCCTGAACGGTAGGACAACGAGGGGGCATAGATATGCCAAATGCAAGCAGGCTTCTCCCCCCCCCCCCCACCCACCCACCAAGATTGGGTGAGACAAGAACTAGAGGCCAAATTTTAAGGGAGGAAATGTTTAGGGGAATCCAAGGGGGAATTTCTTCACTCAGTGTGGAATGAGCAGCCACAGGAAGTGTGTCAATTTCAACATTTAAGAGAAATTTGGACAAGTCTGTAGACAGGAGAGGTATAGAGGGCTAAGGTCCAGGTTGATGGGATGAAGTAGAGTAACGGTTCAGTACAGGCTAGATGGGCCAAAGGGACTGTTTGTGAGCTGTAGTGCTCTGACTCTACACATTTGCATTCACATGCAACGTGCTCATCTTGGAAATAGTGAAACCACTGTCTATACAGCTGTCCCAAGAGACAAGCTCCTCAGGTGGAGAACAGGCAGGCTCTAAGTGGACAAACCATTTCCTCAGGCTAGTGGGACTAGAACTAGGTTAAAGGGATCTCTCTCTCACTCACTAAAATAAGATGCCTCAATTTTAGGCTGAACCAAATTTGCTAATCCTAGGGCATCAAGTTCAAGGTGAAAATTTAGCACCAAGTTAACCAATGAAACCTACTTGGTAAGATGAACTACGGACCAAGATCATTCCTGATCTTCAAAGGCAGTGTGGGAAAAAAAGAGTGGAGATAGGCCACGTGCATGTCATCAGCCCACATATCACTGATCACACGTGGAGACTTCAGCGGCACATTAATCTTTATGGCTAGAAGTATCTTGTTTAACAGTGCCAAAGATGTACCAGCCAATGGCTGGCTGGCAGGCATGTGGTAGTCGATAATGATTGATATACTAAAGGATAAAAAAGTCATCACAAGCTAACACAGGCAGAGGTCAATTAACTGCCAATAAATCAATCAGAACTAGACTAGGGAGCAAGGTTCCTAAAACTGGTTTGTAGTCACTAAATCAGCTGCGAACTCATGGCAAAATCAAATTCTCCAATCTATTGGCCCCTGGAAACTCAAAGAACAATTCAAAGTGGTAATGATTCACAGAACATTAGTGACATGCATTTTTGTGGACAAGGCATGCTGATGTGCATTGTGATGTGGTTGCAACTCTACACAGCTGGAACTGGTCACCGACAAGAACACAAGAATGAGCAGAAACAGGCCCTTTGGCCCATCTACTCTATGCCAGCCCGATCTTTTGCCTAGTCCATCTGCCTGCACCAGACCATAGCACTCCATAACCTTCTCATCTGTGTACCCGTTTCTAACTTCTTACAGTCTAAATAGCAAAACACTAATCACTAGAGTTTAGCAACACTTATGAAAACTTTCACCGTGCTAATCGCGTTCTTTCATGTACAACTTGGTTAATTTATGCTACTGTGAATGCTGCTTTATGATGCTATGTCTGTGATGCCACTCTAAGTTTTTCCATTGCATCTGGGCGTAGATGTATTGTACACATGACAATGAGCTCAACTTTGACATCTGTGTCCACTGACAGTTTGTCCAGCGCCTGCACCACCCTGAGTGAAGTGATTCCTCCTCCCATTCCCCTTAAATATTTCACCTTTGACCTGTTATCTCACCCAACCCTGGGGGAAGAAACCTGCAGGCATAAATCCTACTTGCATCCCTCATGAGATCATGGTTGATCTGCCACAGGCTTCAGTTTCTCTTTTGTAAATATTCCCCTCATTCCCAAACCATTCAAAAAATCTGCATGTACCCTCAAAGGTTTAACCCTAACCTAATCACAGGAAAATTTACAATGATCAATTGACCTACCCAGTACGTCTTTGGACTGGTGAAGGAAACCGGAACATCGGGAGAAAAGCCAGGCATTCTACAGGGACTCCTTACAGAGGATGTTGGGATTGAACCCCAAACCCTGACGACCCGAGCTGTAATAGTGTTATGCTAACCGCTACACCACCATGGCATGAAGAACTTTCCACCCACAATATCCTCAACCTGGATGATTTACATGCTTCAACTTCAAAAAATCTGAAACAATACCCCAGAAAAGAAAAATTGCAGGAGGAACTCAGCAGGTCAAGCAGCATCTATGAGAGGGAATAAAGAGCAATGTCTTGGGTAGAGATCCTTCAGATATGGGAGGGTCAATCTAGCCATCAGCAACGCCCTGATTAAGGGACTTGGCCTGAACCACTGAGTCTTTATTCCCACAGGTGCTGCCCGACCAGCTGAGCTCTTCCAGAATGTTGTCTGCATGCTGCTCTGGATTTCCAGCATCTGCAGGTTCTCTTGTGTTTAAGACATTACGCCATAGCTCACCCTCAGAAGTGAACAGCTTCTGAGTTTGCGATTAAAGGTTACAGATGGTTTATCATTAATCCCAATGTCAGTTGTGACTCAGTGGGTCTAAATTTCAGGCAGGGCAAAAGACTCGAGTCAAGGCTCATTAACACAGCACAGCACCTTTCTCCTATGTTGTAATGACCCAATAACCTACTGAAATCAATCTAACCTTTTCCTCCTAAATAGCCCTACGTTTTTCTATTACCCATTCTTGAGAGGTTTGTTCCAGTGTCCTGAACAATCAACATTCCTAAAGTGACAGTAAGTACGAAAATAGCGATCACGTGGTCAGCAACATATTGCTGACTGCGGGGTAATATTGGTTGCACCATCGCTCCAGTGATTACAATCCAAATGCACTTTTCAAGAGCGATAAAGGACTTGGAGACATCTGGGAAGGGAATTAAAACCACTGTTTAGAAACAAATTGCTGTTCCTCAAAATACTGCTGAGCAAATAGAATTTAAATATCCCAATCTATTGGCACCCATAAGACAGTAACAGAATCAGACTATTTGGCCCAGCAATTCTGCTCCGCAAATCAATCACGCCTGGGTTTTTTTTTTCTTCGATCACATTCTCCTGCCTTCATGCCCTGTCTAATCAAGAGCCTATGAACCACCACTTTAAATGTACCAATGACTTGGCCTCCAGTCTGTGGCAATGAACACCACAGATTCACTACCATCTGGCTGAACAAATTCCTCATCTGTCCTTCTATTCTGAGGCTGTCTCCTCTGGACCCGGAGTCCCCACTCTATTTTAGAGTTTCAATAATATCCCATAGGTTTCAATGAGATCTCCCCTCATTCTTCTGAACACCAGCAAGTACAGACTCAGGGGCATCAAACACTTCTCACTCATTAATCCTTTCACTCCCGGGATCATACTCAAACCTCCTCTGGACACACTCCAAGGCCAGCATATCCTTTCTTAGATGTGGGGCCCAAAACTGTTCACAATACTCCAAGTGTCTGACCAATGGCCCCACAAAGCCTCAGCTTTACATTCTTACAACCAGAGGGAATGATGGAGGTGATCATATTGCTGCTCCAGAAAGAGGAACGGACCTACATAGGCACATTTAAATCCAACCTCTGTGGCTCTTTCGCCTCCTCAGAAAGTACAGCTGCTGTTGAGCATTCCCGATGGTGCAGAATGTCTTCTGGGATCAGGAGAAGCTCTGTGAAATGTGCAATCTCAGGATTTTGAAACTACTCGCAGCGTCCACTGCTGTAAAGAGTGCGAGAGATGAAAGTTCTCCTTAAGTTGGTAACCATTTCCTTTGTCTTATTGACATCGAGGATGAGGTTATTTGCCTGGCACCAGACCTTGATCTCTTCCACATCCTCTCTGTAGGCCATCTCGCCGTTGATGTGCCTCACTGTCATGTTATCAGAGAACTTGACAACGTGTTGACTCAGGTGTCTGGTCCTGTGCAGTCATGTGTGAGCAATGCATAGCTATGGGCTCAGCGCTTAGCCCTGGGAGACACCAGTGTTGAAGATGATGTGGATGGAGCAGTTGTGCATTGTGACCATCTGCGAGGTCTGCTAGTTAGGAAGTCCAGCACCCAGTTGCCCAGTGGTGTATTTAGACAGAGTAGGAGTTTGTTCACCAAGGTCTGTGGGACAATATTACTGAATGCCAAACTGAAATCCAGAAACAGCATTCTGACATCAGTGTTCTTGTTTCCTTGGTACATTAGGGCCAGGTGCATGACAGATGCTATGGTGCGTCAGCGTGTAGGAGGGGAGATTTGATAGAATACAAAGTTGAGGGGTATTAATCAGCTGAATTCAAGCACTCTTCCTCCACTGAGGTTAGAACTAGGTCATAGGCCAAGAGTGAAGTATTTAATTCAGAGCCTGGTGTGAGCGTGGAACCAGCTGCCAGCAGAAGTGATGAACGTGTGTGACCAATTCCAACATTTAAGTTTGGATAAGTACATAGACGGGAGGTGTATGGTCCAGGCGCGGGTCAATGGGACTAGGCAGAACAACAACTGGGCATGGAATACATTGGCTGACTGGCCTGTTTGTGCTGTCATTCTCGATGACTCCTTAGTTTGTGGCATCTTAGGCAGCTAACCAATGCCAGTGCAACGATAGTGCGCCAGTACCGCACACACCAGCGTCAGGACATTGGACGTGGACTGCACTAGGATAAGCAAAGAATAAACTGCTCCAGATTACACTCAAGTCAGTTTAAGCACACTCACCACCTCTCCACCTGCAGAACACAACCACAACAGTGGACTGGACGGTGAGTCTGGGACCGAGGTAGGTATATGGGACCTGGAGGTGGCCTGCCCTGGGGCCAGAGGTAGGTATATGGGACCTGGAGGTGGCCTGCCCTGGGGCCAGAGGTAGGTATATGGGACCTGGAGGTGGCCTGCCCTGGGGCCCGAGGTAGGTATATGGGACCTGGAGGTGGCCTGCCCTGGGGCCAGAGGTAGGTATATGGGACCTGGAGGTGGCCTGCCCTGGGGACCGAGGTAGGTATATGGGACCTGGAGGTGGCCTGCCCTGGGGACCGAGGTAGGTATATGGGACCTGGAGGTGGCCTGCCCTGGGGACCGAGGTAGGTATATGGGACCTGGAGGTGGCCTGCCTTGGGGACCGAGGTAGGTATATGGGACCTGGAGGTGGCCTGCCCTGGGGACCGAGGTAGGTATATGGGACCTGGAGGTGGCCTGCCCTGGGGACCGAGGTAGGTATATGGGACCTGGAGGTGGCCTGCCCTGGGGACCGAGGTAGGTATATGGGACCTGGAGGTGGCCTGCCCTGGGGACCGAGGTAGGTATATGGGACCTGGAGGTGGCCTTGCCCTGGGGACCGAGGTAGGTATATGGGACCTGGAGGTGGCCTGCCCTGGGGACCGAGGTAGGTATATGGGACCTGGAGGTGGCCTGCCCTGGGGACCGAGGTAGGTATATGGGACCTGGAGGTGGCCTGCCACTGGGGCCAGAGGTAGGTATATGCGTGTGTGACACAGGAGCCTGCTTTTTTCCTGTTGTTGCTCATGCTCTGAGCGTTCCAGACATGCTGCGCTGGTGCCAGTATGTGTGTCAACAATTGCGAGCAGGTCCTGGATATCCTTAGGCATGTTAGTTGTTAATGCAAACATCCAATATATCTGAATTTTAAAAAGCTCTCGTGGCAGTATGATACAATATCAGTGTAATGGCTGGGAGGGTTATGGGCTCCGAATGTCTACAACTTGGTGAGCCTGAGCCAGCTGGGCCAAAGGGCCAGTTTCCACGCTCTGTTACTCTACAACTGAATTTAGGAGTGCTTCCTACTTCAGAGTAATGCATATCATGAGAGAACTTTAAAACCTTTTCACAGTAACCTTAAACTACATGCACTTTGCCCATGTGATTCAGGGCCTATTCAACATATTGCCATCAAGCACTGTGTGGTTTCCTCTTGAAACCATTCTCCAACTGTTAGCTTCGGCTTATGAAACTGCTGGGTGCAACACCTCACAGAGACAGGGCAGAGGCCAGTACAACAACAGGAATACTGAAGAGAGTTGTCCACCGGCTCGAACCACACACGCTCAAAGGCGACAATGGCGATCTGAATCAAAGCAGTGACGGGTTGGAGGCTGAAAGCATGAATTAGGACACGGAGCAGGTTGCAGTATGACAAAAAAACTTCATCCACTGCTGAGGGGGGAAATCACTGCAGTGCGTACTCACAGGAAATCCCTAAATACTCGTCTTTGGTAATATGATGCAATATTAGAGCAGCATTTTGCCATGTAATACTGCGGATTCTCCCTGGCTTATAATAGTAACAAGATTGCTGTAAAATAGACTGTGTTTCCTGAATTGGCTCAATAGATTACCACACTGAAATAACAGACACGAGTGTACCACAGAACACTATGGGAGGAACCCTGAGCAGCCGGAAGCTCATGGTCACAGGGAGAACATACCAACTCCTTTTACAGGCAGCAGCAGGAACTGAACCCAGGTCACTTGTACTGTAAGGCACTGTGCTAACCCCAATGCTACTGTGTCGCCCTGCAGTCTAATGCTCTACCCCTGAGCTATAGCCCCCTTAAGGGTGGTTTCAGTCTACATCACCAGCAAGGCTCGACAACGGGCACGTCAACACCACAAGCACAAGGGTCTTTTTTTTTGTAAGAGCATTAATTACAATTCCCAACTATGGTGGCGTAGCACTAAGAAAACTGCTTTACAGTGCCAGCTAAAGATTGGGGTTCAAGTCCCACAACTATCTGTAAGGAGCTTGGATGTTCTCCCCACGTGTGGTCCAAATTCTTCCATATTCAAAAGACAAGCAAGGTTAGGGTTAGCAAGTTTCGGGCATGCTACATTGACACCAGATGCATGGCACCACTTGCAGACTGCCCAAGCACATTTTCTGGCCATGCTGATCACTGACACAATGCATTTCACTGCATGTTTGATGTATACGCAGCAAATAAAGCTAACATTAAATCTTGATCTCGTGCATCCAACTGCCATCAGTACAAATTTACCTCAAGACAGTCAAGGCCACCAGCTTTTTTCTCCGTCATGAGGAGGGAAAGTCAGCGGTATTCATTACTGATTCCCAGCCACACACATGACTTAAAATCCATTTCAGAGGAAATCCTAGGATGGTTCACACCAGTGGGCAAGGAGTCACAGAAACCAGAAGGGATAAAGAGCTAATTTCCTTCCATGAAGGAACGTTAGACAAGGCTGGAATTAAACACAAGTTAAATTCTGACCAGAAATGGGCAAGATTTTGACTTTCATCCAGGGATAATCCAAGCCTCAAAATGCAAGTCTGCTTTAAAAAAACCAAAAACCCAAAGATGCTGGAAACAGGTAGAGTCTTGGAGTGGGACAGCACAGAAACAGACCCTTCAGCCCATCTAGTCCACGCTAGACCATTACTCTGCCTAGTCCCATCAACCCACACCTGGACCTTAGCCTTCTATACCACTCCCATCCATGTACCTATCCAAACTTCTCTTAAAGGTTGCAATTAAACCGACATCAACCACTTCCACCAGCAGCTCGTTCCACACTCACACCCCTGTCTAAGTGAAGAGGTTCCCCCACTGGGCTCCCCCTGCTGTCACCTTTCACACTTAACCCATGTCCTCTAGTTTAGGCTCACCCAGCCTCACTGGCAAAAGCCTGCTTGCATTTGTCCCATCTACAGCTCTCAACTCTGTACCTCAATCAAATCTCCCTTCATCTGAATCAAAAAGAACACTGGAAATATTCAGGTCAGGGAACACCTCTGAGAAGAGAAAGTTATAATTCCTCATTTCAAACGCTCTCCACCAGAACTCTACATTTTGTGTTACTTTAAGCATTAGATGTAACAAGGCCAGGAATTAAATAAGTTAGTAACAAGGTCACCACACCCATACATTGAGGTTATCTTTGTAAGGCCATCATTTACATTTCAAATTTCCATTTCCATTTAATGTTTTACTAAATCGACATTGCATCAGATTTACAATTGCACAAG